>NC_072830.1:6410000-6572500 GCF_027744805.1 Dunckerocampus dactyliophorus
TAAATTAGAATCATTAAAGGAAGATGCCTTACTATCCTCTCACATAACCAGCGCTTTATGTCACATTCAGCATGACGGGTTGGACTTTAGTTGTGGTTTTCCTTAGTTTTCACATCGTTTCCTGTTTTGTGCTGTTATTTTGGTTTTCTATTTCCTGCTTGCCACGATGTGCAGCTGCTTTGTGGTCACTGGAAAGCATGTACAGCGGTACCTGTTGCTCATTAGTAGTCAGCGCTACTATTTATGGACCCACATTACACACAAAGAGCAAGACCTTACAGTTGAGGCGCTTGATATTGTTTTTGTTTTTTTCACCGATAACTGATATACTGATATTGTTGAGCACTTTGTTACTGATACCGATATCAACTGAGATCGAAATTGTCAGCAACTCTTCCCTCAAAATTATGTCAGGTCACATGAATAGATGATGCTTCTTTTACTGTGATACCACAAATAAACCTGCTTTTGTGCAAAATACAGTGGTATGAAAAAGTGTTTGCCGCCTTCGTGATTTATTTTTTGCACGTTTGTCACACTAAAATGTTTCAGATCATCAAACAAATGTAACTATTAGTCAATGATAACACGACTGAACACAAAATGCAGTTTTTAAATCAAACTTTTTATTAAGGAAGAAAAAAAAATCCAAACCTACACGGCCCTGTGTGGAAAACATTCCTGTTAAAACATATCTTAGCAGAGATTAATTGAGATCTATCAGATCTACGTATAAGGTTATGAAGCCATTTCTCAAGCTTTGTGACTCCAGCGAACCACAGTGAGAGCCATTATCCACAAATGGCCAAAACATTGAACAGTGATGAACCTTCCCAGGAATGGCCGGCCAACCAAAATGACCCCAAGAGAGCAGCGACGACTCATCCAACAGGTCACAAAAGACCCCACAACAACATCCAAAGAACTGCAGGCCTCACTTGCCTCAGTTGAGGTCAGTGTTCATGACTGCACCATAAGAAAGACACTGGGCATAAATGGCCTGCATGGCAGAGTTCCAAGACAAAAAACACCGCTGAACAAAAAGAACATTAAGGCTCATTGCAATTTTGCCAGAAAACATTTTGATGATCCCCAAGACTTTTTGGGAGAATACTCTGTGGTCTGACGAGAAAAAGTTGAACATTTTGAAAGGTCACTTTTGAATGGTGGAAGAAAAACAAAATGAAGACTTTGGAATGGCCTAGTCAAAGTCCTGACCTGAATCCTATTGAGATGCTGTGGCATGACCTTAAAAAGGCACTTCATGCTGGAAAACCCTCCAGCGCTGTAAGAGACTCATTGCAAGTTATCACAAACGCTTGATTGCAGTTGTTGCTGCTAAGGGTGGCCCAAGCACTTACTAGGTTTAGAGGGCCATGTGGGTTTGAATTATTTTTCTCCCTCAATAATAAAAAGTTTCATTTAAAAATTGCATTTTGTGTTCAGTTGGGTTGTCACTGACTAATATTTAATTAATATTTAAATTTGTTTGATGATCTGAAACATTTAAGTGTAACAAACATACAGTACAAAAAAATAAGAAATCAGGAAGTGGGCAAACACCTTTTCCCACCACTGTATGACAAATACTGCAATATGGAATGTAAGTTGTAGAAAAAGTGCCATATTTAAATATTTTGTCTCAACAAAATAGACATTAAAAAATCATGACCAATCATCATGAATCTCAATAACATGTTGTCCCACTATCAGCAAGTAAGACAGGTTAGTCATAATGAATTCACAAATAAGAATACAATTAAATAATGCTGGCAACATTATAATTTGGAGAACTGCACATTTCTATGTGGCACAAACATCCGTACAGGAAAGTGCAAATTATGAAACTCTGGACTAATACAAGCAGTGAAGTTAACTGGGCTCATTCATCACGTCTCCCGTCGCTTACTTTACTGCAGGTACGCTAGCTGTGTGTGATTCCCAATTAGTGATATCAGATTACGAGTATTAAAAGAAGACTCTTTACTTGCCCTTCGCAGCACTTTGCAAGTCATTGCAAATTGCAGGCGTGGCACGAGACGATACACGCGATAGGGTCTATGAGAACAAGGCGAGATGTTAACACTACTTTTTAGAAAAGTCATTTCTACGACATTACTTTGCATTGCTCCTCCCGAGGCTACTCTTTTCATTTATTGTGTGAATAAATTTATTTACTCTTGTCTCAGGCCTAGCGCCCACAACGAGAAATCTTGTCACATTTCAATCTTGCGAGATCTTGTGACACCCGTATAAATTACATTTTTACAATTCGAAGGCGAAACTTGAAAATAATTCCACACCGCGGACATACTGAGCTAGCAGACTTGTTGCTGTGTGGCCCATGATGTCATCACATACCGATATGAACTGATACAGTATCTTATATTGGACATTCCAACTTCAGTCATTGCAAATCGCATATTTACAATACAAAGGCTAAACTTCAAAGTAATCCCAGATTCGCGGATATACTGCGCTTGTTGCTCAGTGCAGCACGGTGCAGTTTGAGGTCTCAGTCACAAATCGATAGCCTTATTGGCAGAAAAAAACAATATTGCTATGATCCGATTTTCATTTTTATACTAATATAATTGGTCGGCAATTTTGTCCAATAATATCGGCCCATCCCTAGTTACTTGTATAAAAGAGCCTTGTTTGCGAGTCCTATTACCCAGCCCATTTCGATATCAAACATGAATACAAATTCCATTAAACGTCGTGTTCGCACTGTTAGTCTTTTTAGCTCCTTATTGAATCTTATTGGATTTGCCAGAGAGCACCGGTGCATTGTGGGGGAAAACAAAGGTCACACTCACCTGCTTGGGTTGGATTGGAGAAGCAGAATGATGTTGGAGGCTGTAGTGTGTATACACACACACACACACACACTTCCATTTATCCCCCGCCTCTGGGCTCTTTAACGAGATGGATGGCAAGTTGGCTGTGAGAGCGTGAAGCAGTGATTGATAGGAGCAAGGATGCCAGGAGGAGCGAGGGAGGGAGGAAGGGAGGAAGTCTGATCTTTAGTTGTATCTTAACATCAGCAAACTGTTGTTGTTCTTCCTGGCATTTAGATCAAGATCGCAGCAAGGTCGTGATGTTGTTGATGTGCACGAGAACCTACTCCCTGTATTAAAGAATTATATTTGTGTGCGTGTGTCTCTAGTTCAAGGTGGATGGCGAGTGGTGGACCTGGATTGATTACAAGCGCTTCCAGGACCTGGTCCGGGCTCACGAGGAGAGCGGGGGACGTAGCAGCTTCTCTTCGATGGATTACATGGCCCGGACCCCCGGCTGGGCTTTGTTCGGAGCGCACGAGCAGGGTTTCGACCCGGTCGAGACTCGCTTTCAGAGGCGCAACAAAACCAAAGACCTGTCTGGATGCTGATTGGTCCACTTGGGCATGTCTGCCTCCTCCCTTCCGTCTTGTTTCCTTTTCAAATGACAGTTTTTATTTGGCCACACTCTTATTTTGAAGATATTCCCTGTTTTTTTTTTTTTTTGTTTTTTTTTTGTTTTTTTTTTAATATATATATATATATATATATATATATATATATATATATATATATATATATATATTTAATGGAGAGTGTATAATCAAGCGAGCGCCTGGTGCTTTGGATGCTTGTTGATTAAATTGATCCTCTCAGCAGGTTCATTAGCGGCCCTATGATGATTTGATCTTGGATGAGCTTCCCACAATCCTTTGCTCCTAAACATTTATTAGCACCGTGTGCCATGATGCCTGACACAACACATGAAATTGTTTTATGACGTTGTTGCTAAATGGAGGTGTTCTGAGTTCGTGTTAAATTTAACAAAGGCTGCTGATGTTTGGTGTGTGCAGGAAGTCAACCCTTGACTGTATCCGCTTGCTGATGCATTACATTCATAGTCCTCCGTCCCTCACAGATTTTTTTTTTTTTTTTTGCACATAACTGATGTCAGGTTTATTTGGCTCCAATGTGTCTTTGTACATTTTGTTTTGACTATTAACACTGTCGTTTGATTTGACCTTTGTTATAGCATAGGACCCTGATTGTATTAATTGATGCTTGGATACATTGTGGTTGTTTACAATACAATTATGCATTTCTAGTTTAAATACAAGTGTCACGTGTGTTGTTATTGTTAAAATATGTCTGGGAGCAAGGACCTACAATGTAAGAAAAGGTTGGGTGTTTAAAATGTTGTAACATTTACCGCCCCCGCCACCCCCAACCCATACCACACCACACCACACCACGCGTCACTGGTGCATGCAATGTAAAAGGTCACACTGCACTTACGTGTTGTTATTACTATCTATGCTCTCTTGACTGACAGCGAGGTGTGTGATTGGCAGTCAGGATGCGCTTAGGAAGAAGCTGTTTTTGATAAAAGAGCGTCAAACCTTCAAAGCAGCGGTACCGCAGAACACGCGTCACACGTCAATAATAAACGTAGCTAAGCGTTTTGAGCGTTATCTTCTGTAAAGACTTGGATCTCAATAGCTAGTGTACCTAATGCAGCGTCCTGTGGGTGTGCGTTCCCAAACGCCACTGGCAACATGTCATGCGTTCTGTCACAGCCCAGTGGATGCAAATGTTTAAATTGTGCATGTTTACACGTGTGTAACGGTCATGTTTATCTTCACCTATTGCGCATTGAAACAAGCTAGTGATCAGTGCTTTAATGTGAGTTAAAGGAACATTATGTGCTGCTGTGCGCGCTGCTTTTTAGTTAATCGTGCATGGCAGCAGCTCACTGATGAACTTTGTGAATGATGCACTGTGAAGTACCATGCCTCATTGAAGCTCTCATTAGGTGTTTTATTAACACTCGTGTCTTTCAGCGCCACGTGATGACTTTTATTTGTTCAGGACCAACACTGCACGCCTCTCAGGGCTTCTGTCAATCACCTGACATGAAAGGAGGTGGAAGAACCACAGATGGAGAAAGACTGACTCCACTTTCTCGAACTGTAAGAAAGTTTTAGCTTTAAAGCAAGTTTTCTTCCTATTATCTTTTCCAGACATTTTTGTTGCGATAAAACAGATTTGGTGATTCCTTAAGAAGTGGTTTGTGAATGCTGAACTTAATTTGTTCAAAAGTTAGACAAAAAACGAAACGTACGAATGAAAAGCAATTTTTCTCCATGGGAAATCATGTAAATCCAATTAACCCGTTCCAAACACCAGAAACATACAGTACATTTTATAGAGAATAATTATTTTTACTTGTGGAAAACATCAATTATAAATGATGAATGGATGGAAGTTATTGTTGATGCGGACGTCCCGCAGTTCAAGTACAATATTGTACAAAAACTGAAAAATGTACGAAAACTAAGGGGTATGAAATACGAAGTTTGCCTGTAAAGTTTTTTTTTTATATACTATACTATATACTATACTTTCTATACAAGTAGCATACATGATTTTGGAGGAAAAAAATCTAGGAGAAATGAGAGGAGGGGCTTGGATTACATGACATCCTAGGTCAGGGGTCGAGAACCTTTTTGGCTAAGAGAGCCATGAAAGACACATATTTTAAAATGTATTTATCTAAGAGCCAATCATAGTTTTTAACTTTGGCTACAAATAAATGTGAATGTGTGCATTTTTAAGCAACACCAACAATTTTAGAATATAATAAGTCTCTGAATTTATTATTTTTTTAACTTTGTTATACTGAAGCTAACCAATAATACATAAAATACTTCTTACCATTAATGTAACGTCTGGCGCTGCATGGTTTTGCATCGTACTCCTTATCTTTCTTTATTTTCGCCATCTTCTTTGTCAAAAGGGTTTGCAGAATTAGCTAGCTGGCTGTATGATTGACCTGGAAAATATTGTAAGGGCAGCTGCCATTGGCTCAGGCCACCTGCATTGTGGTAGACAATGGATGGATGGATTAAAATGAATAATAAAGTTTTATATTTTGAACGTTATTACCTCTGCCAAGTGCAACCGCGGCCTGTCACCTTCCCTCTGTAACTGGGTGTTTAACTTTCTCACAGGCAGACCCCAGTCAGTCAGAGTCCACAACCGCACATCCAGCTCAAGAATTGTGAGCACTGGGACCCCACAGGGGTGTGTGCTGAGTCCGCTCCTCTACACGCTCTTCACCTACGATTGCGTGGCCTCCCAGAACAACATCAGCATCATTAAATTTGCGGATGACACTACAGTCATCGGACTGATCACTGGTGGTGTTGAAACATCATACAGAAGAGAGGTGGCGGACCTCATAGCTTGGTGTCGTGATAACAATCTCCTTCTCAATACAGATAAGACTAAAGAGATGATCATCGACCCAAGAACAAGGGAAAAGGAGCCGCATAGACCCCTGTTTATTGATGAGACTGAGGTGGAGAGGGTGAAAACCTTCAAGTTCCTTGGCACACACATCAGCGAGGACCTCACCTGGTCTCACAACACCCAACAAATTATGAAGAAGTCCCAAAGGAGACTGTACTTCCTGAGAAGACTGAGGAAATTTGGCATGTCCACCACAATCCTGAGTTGCTTCTACAGATGCACTATGGAAAGTGTCCTTACCGCCTCCATCACTGTTTGGTACGGTAATTGTACAACACGTGATAGGAAGGCACTCCAGCGGGTGATCAAGACCTCACAGAACATTGTTGGGGCAGCCCTCCCCTCACTGCAAGACATTTATAAATCTAGAGTCCTACGCAGAACACACAACCTCATCAAGGACAGCACACATCCACAACACTCATTATTCACACTCCTACCATCAGGCAGACGCTACAGGAGTTTGAAGTCCAGGACCACAAGACTGGCAAACAGCTTTTACCCACAGGCCATCAGGCTCCTCAACGAAGCACTCGCACACGCCGCACGCACACACTCATAGCACTTTATTTATTTATTTATTTATTTATTTATTTATTTGTTTGTTTGTTTGTATTATTTGCTTGTATTAATGTCTCTTCTGTTGTTGTTGCTTAATTTATTGGTATATATGTTTATGTGTTTATGTTTCTTATGTTCTTATTCTTTCATTTGTTTTATTTCTTTTCTTGGGAGAATGAACAGAATAAGATTTTCATTGCATGGTATAACTGCTGTTTTACTATGCACATGACAATAAAACTCTCTTGTGTCTTGTTATGTTTTTGCCGGCGTTTGTTGTCTGTGTGTGTTCAAAATAACTTGAAAAGTTGTGAATGGATTTGGTTCAAATTTTCCAGTATTGTCAGAAATGGGGTATGGAAGAACTGATTACATTTTGTGGGTGATCCGGGTCACCGTCTGGATCCAGGATTTTATTTTTTAACATTGCGAGATAGCACCATTTTCGGCATTTGTGCGTATAAGTCCACAAAAAATGAAGGATAAGTTTCCAACAGGTTCTACAAAATATCAAAGACTGATCCAAAAAATATAGGATTATTATTTTGGTGTGAATCACAACATGGGTGGAACTATGGCGCTTGGCAGAGGTCTGCGCTCTTAGAGTGCTTTTCTTTTAATACTGTGATTTCTGTAATGTTTTATTTTAAAATGTCAGCGAAAAAAATTGAATAGCTAAATTTGATGGTGTTAAGAAATGTTTGAGAGCCAGATCTGGCTCCTGAGCCTACCGTCTTCGGCATTCTTTTATCATAGCAGTCCTTCATTAACACTGGAATAGTCACGACAGTGCATGATGTGCTGCAGTGGAATGAAAAAGACTTGTCTTCAGGGGGAGGAGGAGGAGGAGAACAACATCCAGGCTAATCTTGAGTCTCCTTGAAAGGAGACTGTGATCCCCGGTCTGTTGTCAGTTTCCAGTTAACCATCATAGATTTAGCAGTGTGATAATAGATTGAAGCAAAAAAATATCTCGAGAAGGAAGACAATCAGGGCGATTTGCCAAACTTGGACAGATGGGGTTCTCCTTTTTGATCCTCCTCCTTGATTTGGTTTCTTGGGGCTGCATGGCCTCTTCTTAGTTGCTGCTTGACTGCATCCTTGGGATCAGGTGTGTCTTGCAACCTGAAAACAACGTAAGCGCCCGTAGAGTTTGTTTGACATGATAAAGAACATCTCCGGTCGGTCTACGGATCAAAAATGAGCATGTCAAACACACGCACTCGCCGTGCGTTTTTTTGTGTTTTTTGCACGTAGACTGACCATAGGAGCCCGTACAACCGGTTCTGACCTAGGCTTTAGTTAGCTT
The DNA here is from genome assembly GCF_027744805.1 of Dunckerocampus dactyliophorus. Classification (NCBI taxonomy): domain Eukaryota; kingdom Metazoa; phylum Chordata; class Actinopteri; order Syngnathiformes; family Syngnathidae; genus Dunckerocampus; species Dunckerocampus dactyliophorus. Next base: position 6,418,182 of record NC_072830.1, read on the forward strand.
GCAGAAACTGTTAAAAATCAATATATTCGTTCTATAAAGTGGATTATACTGTATGCAGGTCCGCCCCTGGCTAAATTGGGTCCCTGAACAGAATTTTATTTGGACCCCAATGACAAAAAAATATCACATTGGGCCACCACCTGGGCAGCTGCATTCGCTACATCTTTAGGACCTAACTTATTCAAAGCTATTTTAACGCTATTTGACTTTTACCTGATTTTAGATGCAATGCGAATATGCATGGGAAATTATTTTTAGTGCATAGTAATTTAGCAGAAAAAAACAGGATCAAACTCGCACCCTCTGCTGTCAATGCAGCAGCTGTACCATTACACCACCAGGTACTGACAAGTGAGCAGGTGACATCTGCCATTTAATTGTGATTTCAATCACTGTGGAAGCGAGCGTGATGTCAGATAAATCGTCCTTTCTTTCCTCCTGCCTCAAGCTGACTTGGTGCTCTGTGCCTCCCAGCGGTAGCATGCGAATATGTGACTTTACATATTCCAGTGCGGTGCCTCTTCATAGAAACAATCATTAGACAAAGCTATTTATTTATTGATTGACATTTTGAGTATTCGGCAAGAACTTGAGAGCTAACGGAGTGGAGCGTTAAGCTGCACGGTGATGAGGCTTAGCCGGGCCGAGTGTGGCCTGGTGTTAAACGACAGCAGTGTGATGAATCATAGCCCATCAGGCTGCTCGCTGCGTGCTGTGCGATGATTCTATCATGCAGTCCTCAGCTGTCATATGGTCTGTTTGACAAGTCACCACGCCACCAAGAATATTCCCTGCGCCACATTCACACCTCTTAGTTGCATCAGTTCGGAGGGGCGCTGTGCTAAATTAGCTTGTGGCTAAATGTAGAGCATTAGCATAATGTAAATATGCTCTGTCTGTGTGTGTATGCAAGACTGACGGAATTTTGAAGGAAAAATGCTTGTAGGTCTCCAAAGTCACACAAAACCGTCACACATGATGTCACAGGAGAATGTCGGCGAACTTCTTGAGAGCGAGCATCAAAGCGTAAACGGTGTTTGGCTTTTTCTTTGACTTTTTTTTACGTGTCCTCAATAGTTAGCAAAGTTAAGACGTTATACCATTGACACTGCTTCACTTCTTTGTTACACTTCTATGACACTTAACAATTGTATTGTATTGTATTGTATTGTATGTACTTTATTTATCCCACAGCGGGGAAATTTACTTGTTTCAGCAGCAAGACAAGTAAAGAGAACAGTGTAAAGAAAGCATAGTGTCTACAACATGGTTCAGGTGGTGCAGGTGTTGTAGAGCCTGACAGCGGTCGGTATGAAGGACCTGCGGAACCTCTCCTTCTTACACCGTGGGTAACAGTCTGGTGCTGAAGGAGCTGCTCAGGGAAACAACAGTGTCATGTAGCGGGTGAGAGGTGTTGTTCATGATGGATGTCAGCTTAGCCAACATCCTTCTCTCCCCCACTTCCTCCACGGAGTCCAGAGGACCGTCCAGGACAGAGCTCGCTCGCCTGATCAGTCTATTTATCCTGCTCCTGTCCCTTTCCGTGCTGCCCCCTCTCCAGCAGCCCACAGCATAGAAGATGGCTGAGGCCACCACAGAGTCATAAAAGGTCCGTAAAAGAGTCCTGCACACACCAAAGGACCTCAGTCTCCTCAGCAGGTGAAGGCGACTCTGGCCCTTCTTGTAGAGGGCGTGGGTGTTGACGGACCAGTCCAGCTTGTTGTTAAGGTGAACACCCAGGAATTTGTAGCTGTCTACCAACTCTATGTCCGCTCCCTGGATGTTCACCGGTGTAAAGTGAGATGTTTTCCTCTGGAAGTTAATGATCATCTCCTTTGTCTTGCTGGTGTTGAGCTGCAGCTGGTTAAGCTCACTCCAGCTGACAAAGTCCCTGATGACCGTCCTGTATTCCAGATCATTCCCCTCTGAAACACAACCAACAATGGCTGTGTCGTCGGAGAACTTCTGGATGTGACACTGTGTGACACAATGTGACTTCAAACCCGTCTATGCACTTAATGAAGCTTTTGATGGCCACAGTTTGACCCTGGAGCAGACTATTTCTATTTCTATTTCTATGACGTACTGATGATGTGTCATTTATGGCTGATGGTAATAATCATGTAGTATGTGTTGATGTAATTATTTTAATGGGTCTGTGAAGTAGATTAGCGCCAATTAAATGTCCCTTATGGCGCCATAAAAAGACAGTTGGCGGTAAATCAGTGTGCTCGTGCGAATAGAAGAGAGATGAAAGACTTAAGAATGGTAAGAGCAGACTCTTAACGTGTCATTGAAATGACTCCCAGACAGCAAGTGAGACATTTGACTTGTCCAAGGTGACATCACGAAGACGGCAGCCAATCAGCGTCCTCTTGCACGATGCTCTGCTCTCGTCCATAATCGTTCTCCACCTCCTCCTCCTCTTCTTCCCGCCGCGCGGCACCTGCAAGCGCGCGTCTCCCATGCACGGACCCTCGCTGAGAGACATTGTCGCCGGAGGACATGTGGCAGTGAGGGGCAAAGATGGAGGAGGGACGCTGACACGAGTTGGACTCTTTCAGGACTGCGGGATTCTGCGTCCTCTTGTTTGGGAATATTCATCATAATTTTTTTGTTTTGTTTTTAAAAGCAGCCGCTGTGACCCAAATTCGACATGAAGACAAAAGACTGCGCTGCCTTCTGAGACTAGAACCACAAGAACTCGCTCAGACCTCCAGTGGACCACACTGCGGTAGCGACCAGTAGACCTGAGTGGACCTAAACACCTCCGAGGTAAGTTGTGTCTCACATCACACCTGTTGTTTGGACGAGACTCACTTTGGACATAGTCAATGTCCACTCTTGAGTTGGTGATTGACGTGATGATGGTGAAGCACCAAGATCAAAGACACAATCATCGTCACGGTCATCTTCCACCACGTGGTGGCGCTCTACAGGACGTGTTTTCACAGTGTGGACACTGGGATCACACACTTCATGTCCTTTTTCTCATTTTTCATTTGTCTCCCACTGTCTGGACCTGGAATGCGTTTGTCTCGCCATCTTTCTCTATCGCTTCTCCTTGTTTGTCTCCTGGGCCTGTCTTTCTACCGCTCTGTCTCTGACTTCATTGTGTCTCCAATGTGTCTTATTTTTTGGGCTGCCTCCTTGTCTAACCTCAAATGTGTCTTTGTCTTACCTTTAGTTTGTCTATTTGGAGTCAGTCTCCCTGTCTTGTCTTTCCTCCCCAGTATTGTTTGTGTCCCTCTACATGTGCCGCTGTCCCTCTATCTTGAATGTGGTCGTCTCCGCATGAAGTGTCTTCTACATGTCTGTATGTCTACGTGAGTCATGTGTTGCGTTACCTCAAATGTCTCCGTCTTGATTTTGTCTCTCGAGTCTTCACCTGACTCTCTGTGTCAGTCTCATACGTAATTTGTCCCCTTGTGTCCCTTATGTCTCTCCCTACTTCGAGTCTGTCTCGATGTGTCTTTTTCTCGGGTGTCCCTCTGTGTTGTGTTTGGAGTCTTCCAGTGGGACTGCTGGTTGTTGCTCTCCATGTGGAGGAATGTTTGCTGGAGGGGAGGGGGTGCTGAGGATGAGGAGGGAGGGGGTAAGGAGGAGGAGGAGGATGATGATGAGGAGGAGGATGCGGCGTACCTGCTGCTTGGGTACTCAAATATTAACGTCTGGGAGGGAAGCTGCGATGATGTTGCTGCCGTTGAGGCTGGAGCGTCGAATTGAAACAGCCGCGTGGACGCTGGGCTGTGACTCAGAGTTCTGATGGAGGAGGGGGCGGCGGCAGTGCCCGAGCACCATCCACCGGCAAGACCGGCGGAGGCGAACGGGGACCTGCCGGGGAAGGCGTACCTGAGGGACGGGGGGGCGTCTGCCAGTGATGTTGTCGCTCTGCGGTGTCCTGCTGAGCTGCACCCCGTGCCTTGTGGGTAAGAATGCTGCTGTCTTGCGGGACGCCTTGTCAACAGGAGCTTCACAGGTCACCATTCAGGTCTGGACCGTGGACCATGTGGTGTTTGGTCTGTGACCTTGTGTCTCTTTGTGTTTAAACATTGGAAGTGCTGCAGTGTTGTCCTCACATGTCTGTGCTGCAGCAGAGAAAGACGAACTGGACTTGGACTTGGACTTGTTGTTCAGTGACTTGTCGTCTGGCGTCCATGTCAAAGTGATGTGAGGTCACTCAAGGTCACGATTGCTAAATTTGGCTGATGTGTTGAGTTGAAGGGCCCTTTTGAGTAATGCTAAACGCTTGGTGAGGACCAAAAGCGTCCCCTTGTTGTTCCTCCTGTCTCCAAGGCGACTCAGATCACCACCTGTCCTCCTCCTGCATGCACAACCATTGATCAAAGCGACACATTTGCATCAGCTTGCATTTATTTTGTGGATTGATTATTCTGTCGTGGTTGTGAGGAGTTTTCTTGCTGTGTTGATACAGTATCACCATCACAGGGCCAACAATTCTCATTTGGATCACCTTGATAGATGCACACCTACTCTACATGTCTAAATGTTGTCACTTAGATAGTAATATTAACGCTGTCTCATAATATTACACACTCTGCACCAAAATGTAGTGTAAAAATTAGTACGTTTTTGAAGTAACCGCCACTTTACTTTGACTATTTCATCAATGAAAGCATCCATCCTGCACGGAATCATGGAAGTAGCCTGCTAGCTAACACACAAACACAACTACAGTGGAACCTCGGTTAGCATACGCCCCGGTTTAGCATATTTTTTGGTTCACGTCAAAAATTTACGACAAAATTTCGCCTCTGTGTGCGTACGTTTTCCGGTTAGCGCATGTTTCTTTGTCGTGTTATTAGCACATTACGTGAGTGCAACTGGGTTCTTAATCTTGATCATAAAACGTCCTTGTTAGCAGCTTGCTAATATGTGGAAACGGGAAGCGGAAGTCAGCTTCGTCGCCCGTCTATGATGTCCTCAGCAGTTGACTCTGTAGTTCTTTGCCAACTAAAATAGTTAAAAAAACGTTAACATGAAACACTTTTTTATAGTTTTACATGCATAAAAGAATTCTAAATGTTTAAAATGCTTATGATGAATGAAAGACATAAATGACCATTTAAGGTTACTTTTACCTTCATTGAAGACGTGATTGTTGACAAAGTTATTGATTAGTGATTGTTGCAACTTCCTTTGGCTCCATTTTGGGTTATTTTTGCAGCCGTGATCAAAAGAAAAGCAGAAACATGAAGTGAGAAACACTGCTGAATTCAAGAAATAACTCATGGCAAAACACGAAGGTGGTGTCCCTGTTGATCTCACTGCCACATCATGTCTTTTGTCAACAATCACGTCTTCAATGAAGGTAAAAGTAACATTAAATGATCATTTATCCCTTTTATTTATCATCCATGTGTTTTATTTGCATTTTGAATTGCTTTCTGCATGTGAAATCACAAAAACGTGTTTTGTATTGGAATGAATTAATGACCACTGTACGACTGATTTTTGTTAACCTCCTTGGCAGAGTTCTGCCTCTTTTAATTACTACTGCAGCCTTGGGTGTGTTGTAACTGCGCCCTCTGCTGGTCGCCTCCATAGTGACTACGCAACATAACATCATTAACGTTCGACCACACTGCGCTTGTTTTTAAACAAAGGCATCATCCTGAGGAGGAAGAAGAACATCCAGTCACGTAAGACGTCTCTATTATGCATCCTGGCCGCCTGTCCCTGCAGCTCATCCTCCAGCCTACATCAGCAGATTCCGTGCACACCTGGAAGCCTTTTGAAAGTCACCAAGTGTGTGATTTATTTAAGAGCATCCCTGCTGATGATGAAATGATGTTATCAATGCGTCCACACCAGGAGACGTCACTCGAACCATGATGACCGTGCATCGTGGGAAATCTAACATGCAACACATGAGGACATGTGTTGAATGGGTGTGTGTGTGTGTGTGTGTGTGTACATGTGAGCCAGTGATTTGTTATTATGGGATGTCAGGCAACATTCCTCCGCTGAGTTGAGGCCCATGCGGCGTTAAACGACGTCGTATTTGGATGCTTTTATTTGCGACATAAAACACCTTCACGACTCCTCGGGGGCGCCTGTGGCGCACAGAGGAGTAAATATTCATAAAGTAAAGAGCAAACCGTCATTATGACAAGATGACTTCATGCCAGAAATGAATTCCATACAGTTGTATCTCCAAGCGGTCCCTGGGTTACTAGACTGTCAAGTTTTGGTGTAAGTCGGAACTTACAGTATACCTAAATTAACTCCTAAGAGTCCAAAGTCACTCACACAGAACACATAAATGAAATTAATAAAAAGATGGAAGACAAGAATGAAATGTTTAAAATATTGTCCCAATCTAGTCTTCTCCCAGATCTTGTAACAGCGCACAGGATCCATGACCTAGCATTCATTAGCATTCAGTAATCTTTATCCTCAATGATGCTCGAGCGGTTGAGACCCAAAAGGGCAGCCATTTCTTTGACATTATTTTGATGTTTGTTTTCACTTCCATGGTGATGGCTTTCCTTTTCTTTGGCGCACTGCCGCTTGGGAGACATAATGAAGTGCAAAAAGTTAACAAATAAGTCTCTCGTTGATTTTTTTATTACTGTAAATTTCGGTGTACAGTATAAGCAGCTACTTTTTTCTTACACTTTGAACCCTGCGTCTTATACAGCGGTGTAAGACTCTAATCTCATGACATCTCCTTTACTTCAGAACTACTACTGATTGTTTAAATACTCTGCCGCTTGCAGGTCAGTGAGGAAACGGTAGCTCTTTCTTTGGTAGGAGCCAATCACGAGCTATCAGTGCACTCACAAGTTTGTCAACCCATGAGAAATTGCCGGAGGTCATTATATGTACCAGTATAACATCATAACCGTCTGACTCAGTGTCATCTTACCAGCAACTTACACTCAACACTCAAAAGATACACCTGAGAAATATATAAGCATGTGGCAATTCGAGTTAAAATGAAAAACAATAACTCTTTAAAGTTTTTCCATACAGCATGGCGTCTGAGTAACGCATTCATTGGGGTGCTGCAATGACGTCTGCCTCCCTCTGGGCTGTGTGCGCCAACCTCCTCTGGCTTTCTCTGGTAGACAGAGACAGCACCATCCATTTTCTATGTTGCTTGTCCTCCAATGAACTGCTCTTCTGGCAGTAATGCATTATGGGTAGATGTTAAAATAGCTGCTGTTTGTTATTTTAAACTCGTGTTGGTACTTGTAATGTATATTTCGTTGTTACCTTTTGAGTGTTTAGTTGCTGTGTGATGAGTTTAATGTTTGAATGGATGACACCGTGAGTCAGACTGCTATATTGAGTAATGACCTCCCGCAAGTTCCAATCAGTTGACGAGCTCGTCGTGAGTTTTGATTGGCTCCTGTCAAAGATCTGCCTGGTCCTCACAGACTCGTGTGCGTCACAATATGTCATTTTATGACGTGGACACGTGTGGCTTGTACACCGGTGCGGCTTATATATGAACAAATCTGTTTTTCTCTAAACTTAGTGGGCGTGGCTTATACACTGGAATTTGCGGTAATGTACGGGAGCATGCTGGTAACCACGGAAACTCGTAAACAGATGACCACCTGTCATCTTCATTTTAAAATGTTCTGATCAGGTGATCTTCTCAGCTCATCTGTTGCCATGGCGATGAGCCCCACCTTTCTCAGGACCACCAACTCCTTCTCAAATTAGCGTCACATGATCTCCTCCTGTAGTTATGCTTACACAGCACGTGTGCACACGCACAGCTTTCCACTGTGACTTTCCATTTAGCGGATGAGTTGTGCTTGCTTTATTATGGAAGCTCTTGTTTGAGCTCACAACACAAGCACATAGTGGGGGGGCCGGAGGCTGTGGCTCAAATCAGTAAAGACCGCAGGGGGGCCATTTCAAGACCCAGATCCAGTTTATAAGAGCTCCCTTTTTATATGACCCACGCAGCGAGACACCTCCAAAAGTAACATATCCTTTTAAGACGAAGGAAAATGGAACATTTCATTTATGTCCAAATATTCTAAAAAATGATGACTGAGGGGACGGCTGCCGCATGTGGCTGCAGACGTATGATCTCGGACCCGTGGCTATGTCCATCACACGACCTTGTCTTTTCTTCCTATCAGGGAGAAGATGCCGTTCCATCATGTGACGGCAGGTTTGCTCTACAAGGGGAACTACTTGAGTCGCTCGCTATCGGACAGCGACAGCGACGTGCTGGCCAGCATCTCCGTGGAGGAGCTGGATGGTGAGCCTCTGACGTGAATGCCAAAAGTTACAGCATGAAATACTGTTTGATATCATTAACCTGTGCACAGAATGAATGGTAACAATAAAGGAGACTCGCTTGAAGGTTCATCTTCTCATCAAATCCAAAAGCATCTTCTTGCTGTTGGGGAGAGAGAGAGGAAAAAAAAAAGTCTGCCGCACGGTTTTAGTGAAGTTCCACTTAACATATTTTCGAGAAGCAGCGACATAGCAGAGCAACCAAACACATCAAAGCCAGAGAGAGAAATATGTGCTGCATACTAATCATCACACACTGACTGCAGTGCCGCACTACATGCACCACATACAAGAGCAGCTCAACAAAGCAGGATATGGCGCAAAACGGTTTGGATTTCAGGAGTTCAATTAAGAGAAGGAGAGCGATTAAAGGCTCTGGATGTTTTTGCAGTTTGGCTGATTGGAGTGTGAATCAGAAGGTTACTTTCTTGAACTATTGGGGTAGCTGTGGTCACCACATCTCTATTTAACTTGAGCCTGAATTTAGTTAGATGCGCGTTTTGGAGTACAGTCGTCCCTTGCCACATCACGCTTTGAACTGAAATGTATTAACTAATAGATCATACTGTTTTCTGGTTGAATACGTCCTTTTAAAAGTAAAAGAAATATGCATATTTAAGCAAATTTGACATATTTCTATCTAAATTAAGCATTTTTAAGCATAAAATGGCCAACTGAAGTAAAATACAAATATAAGGCATTCAGAAGACACATTCAAAGACGCTGTGATGATATGTAGTATATGAGACATTAGCCACTGCAGGAAGTAACTGGAAGTAAAAAAAAAACAAAAAACAAAAAAAAAACAAGGAACTCTCCCAATGCTAACTTGTGTGAGTCTTTATTATGTCTTATTTTCTCTTTTTATATCGACTATATTGGGGAAAATTAGTGTAAAAGTGACTATAGGGCTATTTCTTTATGTCTGGGGAGGGCTCTAATAGTGTTAAAAATTGTATTTAGGAGGTCGTAAACAGGTTTTTTATGCTCCAAGTACGAAAATATTCCATTTATACATAACAAATCCTACTTTGTGGAAATTCACTTATCACGGTCGGGCCTGGAACCAATTATCCGCGATAAACGAGGGGTATTATGAGTGTGTATGGGCTAATATGAGTGTAAAGGTGAGTATGGAGTGTTATTTAATGTCTAGAGGGCTCTCATAATGTTAAAAAATATGTTTAGAAAGTCGTAAACAGGTTTTCTATGCACTAACTACAAAAATATTATTTATAAATAATCAACTGCAACAGTTACTGTAATACAAATAGGAAACAAACTTTTCAGTCAGTTATTTTTTGTGCAAAATATCAAATTAACAGGATTAAATAAAATTTAAAAAAAGTCCAGGGCTGGGATTGAACCCTTGCCCCCTGCTTTAAAAGGTAGCAACTGTACCATTACACCATTACATCTCTTACTCTGCTGGATGCTGTCATTTCCTGGTCTTGCCCCATAGCAGAATGTGCCCCCTTTTGAAAAATGGGGCCCCCTGTGGACTGTGGGGTCCTATGCACAGCGCATGCTGTAGGGAGGGGCGACCTTGGGTAGCACGATGGCCGTCGTACTCCCTGCATCCTCACCTGACGGATTGCAGCAAGTCACGCACACTCACAGACTTGCGTCTGCCACCAAAAAGTAGGAATGCCTTGGTGCCACATTAAGCCGCCAGCTGGAAAATTGCTTGTGCAGAGTGAGGGCGAGATGCTCCGTCAGTGTTAATACGCTGGCGACGCATTAAGTCCTCATTCCACTTCCACTAAGGTGATATCATCAGGGGGAAATGGCTGAAAGGTTGTGGCGGGGTCGACTGAGCGCTGACAAATGAGAATGTCTCACCTATCTGCTGCTTCCTGTTAGCCGCTGCACACACTTGTACTGCACAGATATACAAGTACCAGCCACTCTCTGAGCGTGTTTATTAGCATGTTAGCTTCAGTGAGATGGATGACAACATATTTTATTTTTGTGCGTGTGTTCAAGTCCTTTTCTAGATGTTGTGCGCTGTTGGTGGGAGACTGAGAACAATTTGCATAAAGATGAGGTGGACCAGAAGGTCAAAGAAGCCAAAATGACAGAAAGTAATCAATGCTGGAAACTGATCTTGTTAACTTCAGGCAGTCATGTGAGACTGGTGGAAGATGATAGAGAGAGATAACCTTTCTTTGAAACACCTGTTCAATCATATTATTTACTCTTACAACCCTAAGGTAGCTCAGGTATTATCTCCTCCTGCTTGCACTACTAAAACCTTCTTTTCAAAGCACACAACACACGTGTCAAATCTGACAACCTTATTTATGTAAAGCTCTGTGCACCTTTTTCAGTCATTGCAGCTTTGGTGAAGATGGAGGGAGGTGACGCAGGACAAGGTGGGGGGATATTATCGAGGGGATGGATGGAGAATGTAGGGAGGTGGAAGGTAATGGAAGGAAGTGATGCGAGACCACAGGAAGGAAATGAATGGATGTGGATATTGATGGACAGATGGGGCTTATTGGCCGTACCTTTGCCGGCCGCGCTTTCCAATTTTGAGAGCCTGTAAGCTGCAAACCCCAGAATTTAGACACAGCCGGAGACTTTTATAGCCAGTATTGGCTTAAAAATAAAATGTTTGTACGTGTGTGTGTGAGACAGGAAGTGTCCCGAGTTGACTTCCTGTTTGTGTGGCAGAGATTCGGGAGGCCTTCAAGGTTCTGGATCGGGATGGGAACGGCTTCATATCCAAGCAGGAGCTGGGAATGGCCATGCGCTCTTTGGGGTACATGCCCAGCGAGGTGGAGCTGGCCATCATCATGCAGAGACTGGACATGGATGGTGAGGGGACACGCACACGCACACACACACACAGTTTCTTACTGAGTAGAACCGCAAACACGTGACAAGAATGTTCGGTACTTCAAGTTGTGTTGTCTCCATTCTGCTTCTGTTCTTGTCCAAACTGGAGAGGAAACAGTCATTTGCATCTTTCTTCAATAATTCATAAAAAGTTCTCGCTCCAGACGGAACCAGTGCTCTTACTCGATGACGCAACGCAGGAAGTGGACCGGCGGTCATGTGACCTTGGCCTGTGGCAGCTGTTATTTTGAAAGAATGAAGGATGGCGTGTTCGAGGAACATTTAACAAGTGTTCTGATCCGTGCTACTCAGATCAGCGAGCACAGCAGGATCTCAGCAGGGAGCCGCCCACATGCTGCCAGGCCGCAGTACTGATCTGAGTGCGAGAACCAGAACCACATGGAGGACAACAGCAGCCATATTTAGTCTTCATGCGCAGCATCAGTGATATAAAAAAAAAAAAAAACACATTCACGTCTGTTGAGTCCTTTTGGAGCAGAACTCGGGTTCTGTTCAGGAGAGGAACTTTGTTAGTTTAGTAGAACACTCATAGTGTTTTCATTGAATAATCCCTTTTAAGAATGTGTGGTTTTATCATGCAGGTGACGGACAGGTGGACTTTGAGGAGTTCATGACCATCCTCGGACCCAAACTTCTGTCGTCGGAAACCAGAGAAGGTTTCCTGGGAAGCACCATAGACACCATCTTCTGGCAGGTACCGCCTCCTGTTCTTTGAAGTGTCCTACTTGGCAGTAAGAACATTTTTACAAGCACTTAAGTACGACATAGATGAACAAAATGCAATTTCAAATTAAAAGCTGCAAGCAGCGTTGATGGGACCCCCACTCAACTGTCGCCACTGTGTGGTGCTGAGACGAATTCAGGAGGAGACCTACGCATAGCTTCTAGGTGTCGTCTTCATCATATCCACGATTGAAGGAGTTATGATGAAGGTCTGACCTTGTGGAGCCATGAACGTTCATGTTTGTGGCGAATCATCATATTGACCATCAACGTTTGTCACCGTGCCCCGCCCACATCCTCTGGCGTAGGCGAAACTGTCTCAAATCTCCGAGTTTCATTTGGTCAAAATCCCTAAGACTAGTTCGTCAACGTACGAGCCATGGGTTTTCGCCCAAAATGGCCGCTTCAGCTAAAAAGCTGACTTCCTGTTTGCTTTGGAACATGGGTTCTTGAAGCTTTTTTGTGCGTACCTTCATGATAGACATATTCACCCAATTTTGTGATGATTCGTGAAACTGGTGTCTGGGGCTAATTAAAACGGGGCGCTGCTGAGTGAGCGTTCAGACCCCTAAAATATGACATTTTTTTAAACGCTACTCAGAGTAGAGCGGCTGCTCCTTCACATCGAGAGGAGCCAGTTGAGATGGCTCGGGCGTCTAGTCCGAAAGCCTCCCTGGTGAGGTGTTCCGGGCATGCCCAGCCGGGAGAAGGCCCCAAGGCCGCGGGGCAGACCTCGGACACGCTGGAGGGATTATGCCTCACAGCTGGCCTGGGAACGCCTTGGTGTCCTCCTGGTGAAACAGGAAGAGGTGGCTCGGGGACCGGGAAGTGCGGACTTCCCTACTGAGACTGCTGCCCCTGCGACACGGACCCGGATAAGCAGCAGAAAATGGATGGATGGATGATTTTAAACATGATTGCAGAAATTACTGCCATTATTGCATTACTGCCACCTTCAGGACAGGAGTGGAACAGTTTCAGCTGTTCAGCTGCATTGAGGATTGTTAGGCCTTGGTGGAGGTCCGTTTTTGAGTATATCTTCAATAACTAGTGACATTTGGAGCCTCAGTTTGATCTTGTTTTGGTCCACAAAAAGCCAAGCACTGCCGGCACTGGTTTTATTGCGCTAATCGCCGGCGTGGTGACGATTGTCGTTATTGACCCGTGTGACCTCCTGCTGCCGTGTGAAGATGGACGGCGAGAGCTTTTTAATCACGGCTCAGTGTGGCATACAAAGCGCTGATGAATCCTCCGGCAGCACCATGGAGACACACCAGCACACATGCAAATCAACTAGCACCATTCTAGAACACGCTCAACACATGGTAATGGACCGACCGCGCTGCTGCCGTCTAGCTAGCGGCATTTTATTTTGAATCACACGCACATCTCTTTTTTTGGTGTTAGCTTAGCTTCAGTTGCTAGTGTAGCTGCGTTCTGTTGGCTAATGAATCTACGCTGCCGGCTATTGTGGCTGTGTGATAGTACGTTGTGTCAACTTCTGTCCCCGACGCCTAGAGAGCTGCGCTGGACAGTGGGGTCGACCGGGGCTTTTGGTTCACTGGCTAGCGCTGCTCAACTTCACAATCATGTGCACGGCTGGACTGCGCGGTTGACCACTGTAACACCGGGCGACTTAATTAGGAACACCTTTAACCGCTCGTTAAGGCAACGACCTGACCAGCGAATCACATCTTAGCACATTTTAAACGCATCAAGGTGATGTGTTGAAGGTGAAAGGGAGCTTGAGAGTGATGATGTAACATTTGTGCAGCAACAGAGATGATTTTAATTTGAGATAATGCGCGAAGGTGGGGCATTTTATTTTACTTTAGTGTGTGACCGCAGGCCTTTTGTCTCCTCGTGTATTTATTCCAACAATAAGCTGACTCACCCGTCTGTCTTTCCTTCTCTAGAAGGTATAGTTCCTTGCCTCTGTCGCCAAAGGGCTCGCTCATGTGGGCTTCATTTGGTTTGTTTTGGGGGGGGGGAGTTTTGAGTCATAAATGACTTTTACCATCAGAGAGAGTGGAGGAGTCTGGATGAGCAGATTTTAAAAATAAATTTGAAAATGCTCAACATTTTTGCAATATGCATTCCTGCCACCTAGAGGACTGGAGGTTAAGGTCATTGAATGCTATTTACAGTGTTCTTGTTTTAAAGTTTTTCTTTTTGTTTTAAACCGCAGAACTTATTTACAGCTCTGTTCCTCGTGCGTACGCTAGTACAGCAATCCCTTGACACTTTGCGCTTCGAATTTTGTTGAAAATGTATGAACAAAATAAATAAATCATGCCGTTTTGTGGTTGAATTCGGAATATTGTCAAGCATAAAAATGGCTAAATGAAGAAAAATACAAATATAAGGCTTTCAGAAGACGCATTCAAAGACGTGATGATATGTAATATTCTACACTGGTCACTAGGTGTCAGTAATGTTACTGTAATGGTGGGTGAGACACACAAGCACCAGATATGATCGTTCGATCTGATGATCTCACAGCTGGCACAATAATCCCCAACACGCGTCCGTAACCCACGCTAAGCTAAAACTCCGAAACCCCGACGCCACCTCCTGTCCGCCCGCCACTCAGCTCCCCTGGCATTTACAGCAAAACACACGCGCATGAGTCTCATTTATCAGGGCTGTACTAAATTCAGAATTGATTGAGAATGACTGCTAAATTCCAATACAATTCTTGCGAAGAGGGAGCAGAATTGCAATTCAAATCTGAATTGCAGGAAGTATAATTGAAATTCCATGAAAAACTTCATGACGCATAATTAAAATTCATGTAACAATGAAGCTTTCCAGTACATATTTAAAACATCCATCCAGCCATCCTTCTTATGTATGCTGGAGCCTATCCCAGCATGGGCTTTATGTGCACAATACTTTATTGTAGTAGTTAAGTATAGTAATTGTTTTGTTTTGTTTTTTTAAATCACAAATTAACATTGAAAACCTACTTAGATAAAACAGATCATTAAAATTGTAAAAAGGTTGAAATTGTTGGCGAGGAGGCTAGAACAGCACTTCATCTCCCAGAATACCTTGCTTTCCAAGTCTTTCAAATGGCTGTCCAAACATTTTGGACATTTTGTTTGGAGTACACTAGTGAAATAAATTGATAATTATAAATAATTGAACATTAAGCAGTGTGTGTAATGTTAGCGTCTGTACTTCCATTTGGAAGACAAACGTATGTTAAAAGTATCCAATTCAACTAATATGTGATGAGAATTAATTTCTCTGAATTGCATTGAATTCAATTCCATTTCCTGTAATTCTAATTCAATCCAGCATCCCGTGGGGTGGAGTCAATTCAAATTCATCCATTGAATTGAATTCTGAATTTTGCAGAGGCCTGTTATTTATGTCTTAAATGTCTCATTTTCTCTTATGTCTACTATCTTGGGTAAAAGGAGTGTAAAGGTCTTGTCTAGAACGCTCTAACAAGGTTAAAAACTTTATTTAGAAGGTTGAAAACAGGTTTTCTCTGCTCTAACTATGAAAATATTCCATTTATAAGTAATGAACCCTACTTTCACTTATCACATTCAGGTCTGGAACCAATTAACAGCGCTAAACGAGGGATTACTGTGTTGGTATATTATACTGGCAGAGATCTGAGCTTTGCAGCGTGCTCTTGTTTACATATGATGGCTTAGTTTATTTGGAACACCATCACATTTTCACAATTGGACATGTCTGAAAAGGAGGGAAAGCAGAAGCTTGAATCCATGATATGAGCATTTTATTGATTTTATGAGCGCACTCGGCAATGGAGTTCTAGAAGGATGTAGCATTGAGTGCGTCATTATCGTCGTGTTGTTTGAGTGTAGCGGGTTGTCATGTTTACAGCAGCAGTTGACAACAGTGTTTGATGTAGATGTGGATCGGAGTTCTAGAACAAACGGAGCGTGTTTGTCAGACTCTTGTATGCGTCCGTGTGTGGAATGTTTGTGTACAAGCGCTCGCGCTGCGTCAAGGCCTCTCTTTCTCTCCTATAAGCATCGACCTGCTCACGCGTGGCTAACGAGCAGCCCGGCCCTCGGCTTAATGGCTGTAATGATGAATCACTCCGACGCTAATTGGCTATTGATAACTTTGCTCCTCACCTCTGTGATGCTGATAGGAAAAAAAAAAGGCAGCGTAATGGAGTGTTTCCTCCCAGATAGCGATCACGTGCGGCTAATTCCTCTTGGCTCAGGGACGTGTCCTCCCAAGTGGACATGGACAGCCAGCGTTAAGAATTCATTTTACACACCAGCTCAGAACTCCTGATGCTGTTAATGACGGCCAAAATGTTGTTTTTTGTATGATGTGAACCCTCCCTTCACGCTGACTGCCCCCGAGAGCCCCTCCATCACCATCTTGCACCGTAAAGGTCGCCGGCTGCTGGAGGACAGTGGCTGTGGCACAGGGAAATAAATGTTTCATACTTTTGCTCTTATCTGACGCCACCTGCTCCTTCCCTCTGCCTGGCTGTGACGTCGCCGGGGGGGGCAAGCAGTTTATTAAGTACAGCAACAATCAGCTCAGTGACCTCGACCTCCCGATCCCCAAGGACATCGTCCTCACTGGGTCCACGTTAGCGTTCTCACGTTAATCAAGCGGCTATAGTTAAATCTGTGAATGTGTGCCTGCAGTTTGACATGCAGAGGATCACGCTGGAGGAGCTCAAGCACGTCCTCTTCTACGCCTTCAGAGACCACCTGACCATGAAGGACATTGAGAACATCATCATCAACGAGGAAGAGAGCCTCAAGGAGAACGCCGGAAACTGTCAGACCGAGTTTGAAGGAGGTAAGAGTGTGTGTGTGTGTGTGTGTGCGCGCGTGCATGTGTGTGTGCATGCGCTGTCAGAACATATTTGAGGTTCCTCGTCAAATCTCCAGTGGGCAGAGTCGCTGCTCACCTGCTGATTTATTGATTGGAACACGGCGTCACCTGAAGGAGGGAGAGGTGAGGATGCCAGCTGCTCCTATAAAAAGACAGGATTCCTGCTAATGTGGTCACACGTATCGTGGTGGTGTGGTTCTGATCCAGCACAAGGGCGTATTTAGTCATTTGGGAGCCCAAGGCAAACCCAGTCGTCGGAGCCCTCCACATCCTTGCACTGACAGAAGGTTTTTTTTTTTATTTTAATTTTTACAAAAGGTGAGTATGTAATTTAGGCCACAATTTTCCTGCTTTCCAAGTCTGTTAAAGTTATCTGTCAGCTCAAGCTGCTAGTTACAAAAAAACGATTTGAAATATTGTTTATCATCTAACAAGTGTGAATGTGAGAACATTCACCTATTTCCTGAGCTTTATAAAGTCCTTCAAATCCTTCTGGGGGATTATTACTACCTAACATGTGAATCATCATAAGAATGTCATTCAATCCCAGCCATTTCTCAAAAGACAACCCCTTCAGTATCGGCCATTTTAGACGATTTTGACTGATTTTGCAAGGCAGAAGCAACACAGAATATTGTGTTCTCTGGCTATATAAACATGGAACCTACCAAAAGAAAGACTCTCATCTTTCATCAGAAAAAAAGTTTGTTTCTATTCCTTTTTCCGTTCCGTAGTAATCAGCAGTAGAACATGGGTAAGTTTCAGGAAAATATCAGTTCCCAACTACAAAAAGGGAGAAAACCATCTTTTTACATGATGGTTTTACATGATGGATACATTGGTGTGTGCAAGTGCGTGTGTTAAAATTTCCCTACAATGCGTAACCTTCTGCACGCTACACTCCTCCACGCTCTTTCACTTCCTCCTTCCTGTCATGTGTGATTCCTCCATTGAAAGGATCCCTGCCGAGCTCTTATCAAATGCACTTCCCCCACCTTGTGGCCGTTTTTATGGCTTAAAAGTGTTCTGAAATGTTGCATTAATGGAGAGTTGCATCATCACCTCTTTTTGCCTCTTGTCCAAAAAAACATAAAAGGACGTGTAAATGCGTTGTTGGGTTCGGGCGTTCGGGATTACAAAAACGTATAAATACGTCTTTGGTATTGAATGAGTTAATATAGTTTATCACTTTAAAACTCACATACTTGTGATGAGAAGCATCGCTCTCAGCTTCGTCTCGAGAAGTACTGCATTCTCTGCGGCTGACTAACAACAGAGCGTCTGGCGCTTGCTGTTGTCGTGTGTTTACGTTTATTGTGACTGTGAAAAAGGTTGAGACATTAGGTAGTTTTGATAAAAAAAAAACAAAAAAAAAACGGTTTGTTTTCCTCTCGCCTTCGTCTCTTCTCCTCTCCACTGGGGTAACTCCACTTCATTTTTCTCCAAACCACCCCAACAAGTTTGTTTTGCTACCGGAGGAGCGGTTGGAACAATCATGTTAGATTACACATTTTGATGTACTTTTAAGCACGTGAATTAAGACTAGAACAGTAAAATGTACTGTACTTTAAATGTAAGGAAAAAAAACAGGTTATATGAGACGTTTGGGGGCCCCGGGGAATGTCTGGGCCCTAAGCCAGTGTTTCCCAACCTTTTTTGTCTTGTGCATCCCCAGAGCCTTTTTGTCGTACCACGGGTACCCCCTCACTCGTCCGTATTGATAATTCCCCAAAAGTAGAATGATTTTGGGACAGCAGTGCCACAGGTTATTGTCTCCCTGGGGAAGCTAGTTGTAGCGCACATGTTCCATTTTATTGTGTGGCTTAATATGAAATGGCTGACAATATTTACTTATCTTGGAAATTAAACGTTTCCACGTACCCCCTGCAATTTGCTCACATACCACTAGGAGTACATGTACTCCTGATTGGGAATCACTGCCCTATAGGCAATTACTGTACCTGTGTTTATCTAATGTTAAGTAAACACGCTGCTCGTGCCCAGGCAGGACTCCAATCAGAACCAATTAATCAATTAGCCAAACAAACATGGACCGCCGCGTGCCTATATATGCCATAAACGATCGGCGGCATTCTGAATTTCACATCCTAAGCAATCGGTTACAGCAAGCACCCGCTTTCAACTCATTCAGATTCCTAATAATTCACAAACGATGAGGCGCGCGTTATTGGCGGCGTCTAACCAAAGAAAAGTCAAGCCGTGCGCAGCGCAGGCGCATCAAACCACAGAAGTTATCAACGATATTTTTTTAAAGAGAATTTCAGTTCCTTACCGGCTGCCTTTTCAGACTTGTAGCTCGAGATTGCACAAAGTTTGGTGGTAAAGCGCTGATCACCTGCCGATCACACCAAATCACCGCACCTGTCTGCAGCCTTGCAAGGTGCAACTTGCACGAAGTTGTGATTCACTAACTTCTAATCTGATCTTCTGTAGCATATTTTCATAACCAAATTTATTAAAAATCGTTATTAATAACTACACAAACGAAAATCCTACTTAAGGCTATAAATAAATAACCAGAACTTTTTTTTCTTCACTTGACTTTTTAAAGTTACTATTCTTTTGTTTTTAATAAATTTAAAATAAAGTATTTTTCAATCACTGGTTTTGCTTATTTCCTGTCTCATGAATTAATTAATTCTCGCTACTACTTTTAACAATAGTTTGACATGACAGCTGCTGATCCAGCATCATGACGATACATGTTGAAGACGACCATAGTTTGGTCTTGACGAGAGCCCAGAGCTGAGTGATGCTCAGAAGACAACATCGACACCTTCATCATCGTTTTGTAGACATTGATGGTGCGTTCTGGTGGCCCAGTCGGTGAAAAGTCGTGAGAAACGAGGAGAATGCCGCCCTCTGCTGGATTGCGCGTGTCATTACATCACATTGCATCGCATTACATTACAGAAGCGCCACTCCGAGCTCCTCTCACACAATAAAACCTAATTAAGGAGAAAATCAATACTGTGTGTGTGTGTGTGTGTAGGTGTGTGTGTGCGTGTGTGTGTGTGTGTGTGTGTGTCGAGCATCCACTTTCTCTGCGATGCACTCCGAGCCACTTCACTGAGAGATGAGGTGGCTTCACAGTCCTTTGCGGACCAGATTAGACAATGAAGTGGAAATAGACTCTGTTTCATTACAGGGTCAAACTGTGGCCATCATAAAAGCGTTGTTAAGTGTACATGGCACATTTAACATTCTTAAGTGCGCACAAGTGTAAAAAGAAGTGGAGCAGTGTTCACCGTATGAAAGAGGGGTGTCCAAACCTTTTCCTGTGTAAGCCGCAGCCTGAAAAAATCAAAGGATTTGAGGAGCCATTTTGATGTTTTTGTGAATTTTTATACATTTTGTAAAAAGCCCCCAGAAATTAATGTTAGTATCAACAAGTAGCGATTGCTCTAAGACTGCAAGGGACCCTCAGCTTCCCCCAAAATGTCCACACACAAAAAAGTGGTGAAATATGTACTGCCTTGTGTACATTTCATTGACTAAATAAGCTCTAGAACAGTGATCCCCAACTCCCGGGCCGCGGGTAATTTGCTACCGGGCCGCACAGAAAGAAGAAATAATTTCCATGATGTTTTATTTTGAAAAGTGGCCGGATTCTCTCTGTTACATCCGTCTCACTTGACGCATGTCCATTGTGCGTGTGCTAACTTTCTCTCGTCGCACAGATAGACTACTACTGTATTTTTAGCACTTTTCTTTCAACTCATATTTGATCTCAAATGATGATACTATGTGGGAATGCATAAAGGTAAGTTTTGATGACCTATTGAGTGCTAATGTGCACATTTGTCTCAAGTTAATTCATGCTAGCACACTGCCTTTTACCACACACGTCAAACAGCGATGTAATAATCTCTCTGGAAAAACTCCAAGCTTGAATTGGTGGATGGTGGGTCGGCATTCAGATGTTGTTCATGTCTTCGTTTCACACAATACATAATAAATAAGATCGCTATAATGTAAGAACCCCCCGGTCCGCGGGAGATTTGTGGGAACACAAGCTGGTCCGTGGGTCAAAAAAGGTTGGGGACCACTGGTCTACGGGACAGTGGGCTGGCCCGGAGGCTCGGCTTTTGCATGATGATTGGATGATCTCTCTGAGGCGGAATACCCTTTTTATTGGCAGTGAAATGAGTGAATCTGCAATCTTGAAGTATAAGCCTTCATTCCGTTTCATTCCATTGTTCTGAACTGATCTGGAGACTTTACCGATCCCCAGCGACTTTGTCCTTGTTAAAAACGACTAGCGTTGTGTTTGGCAACTCTCTTATGCCACGCTGTGGTTTCTTTCCCCAACGAGCAGCGGCAGCTTTGGACATCCCTGCTATCAATGTTAACTTTGCTAACAAGTGAGGACGCACATTCTGAACTCTTCCTTTCCAGGTTCCCCACGTGAGAATTCAAGCTGAAAACCGCCATTGACGGATTGTTCAGAGAGATGCATTCAAAGACACGCTGTAAAAACTAGCGCTAGCCTCACAGGTGTGCTTGTGTTTCGTCTCTTAGTCCACCCGTCGAAGAAGAACCGTCAGACGTGCGTGAGGAAGAGCCTCATCTGCGCCTTCGCCATGGCCTTCATCATCAGCGTCATGCTCATCGCAGCCAATCAGATGCTGAGGAACGGCATGGAGTAACCACGCCCACTGTGAGCAGGCGGGGGTGTGAGGGGGGGCGTCGGCCAGCACCTGCACATGCATGCCAGTGGGTGAGGTCACGTCCCCGCCGCCCAGACATGCTTTAAAATCAAGAAAACATCCTCTTTTTTTTTCTATCTGGGTGACACCTTGTCACTGAGAAGCCAGCATGAGGAGTCCCCGCCCCCTCTGGGGCTGCTCCTCCCCCTTTACTCTGACAGGGACTTTCAAGGGCTGACATTACCCACAATCCTCTGTCCCCTCCTTGATGCAATAACCGGGACATGCACAGGAAGGAGCGCTTGATTCCGGACCTGGAGAACTTTGGCTAGCTAGCGGTCTCCTCCATGTGGACCACATGACGGTTGTGGAAGGACACAACACGTCCAACACCGGACACGGTCCAGGCAACACATGCTCCACTTTGGCACAAGGAATGCTGGGATTTCATTCTTCTTTTCTTTCTTTTTTTAAACTAGAGCTTTGGCTTCGAACAAGAGGCGGGGATCGAACGGTGGTCTCTTTGCTACAAGGCCTGCTACACCAACCCAACCCCCCAGCATGAATATTCTTCCCATTTGTCACCATCATGTGACTTTCGCTTCCCACCACCGACAAACGTGTTTAGTTGCTGGCGAGGAGACCAAGCGGCAACATCCCGTCTCGTCCATCTGTGCTGCGTGTGTGCGTGTGTGCGTGCGTGCGTGCGTGCGTGTATCGTGCCCACATCAAGAAATGTTTATATGTCCACATGAGGTGTACATGATGGTTCTACACAGTGGTGCAGCAGAATAGACATAGCCATAGACATACTAACATATTCTAAATATCAATAAGCTATGATAATAATAATTATTAATGATAATATAAATAATAGTCGCATGTGTTGTTTGCAGCGCCTCATTGGTTGTCTGAGCTGTCCTTCATTCTACAGACGTTTGATGGACAAAAGATGCAGAAGACGAGGACAGTGAAGGTACTTAAATAATGTATTTGTTACAGTGGATATAAGAAGCTAGGAAACATTTTTTTAAAAACAGCTTTTGTAGGATTTTACCTTCACGTGTGCACCTGTTGCCCCTCCTTAAAACACGGTGATGGAAGAAGCCACCTGCGGTCTGGCCCCGCCCACATGTCTTTTGTGCGTGTTGTTGTGTCACGTGACATGTTCCACTAAACACTGTGATGCGTATAACGTGTGCGCACCTTCTGGCGCGTGTGCACGTGGTCCAAGAATCGATCGTCTCCGCAAGTTGGCGTCTTCGCGCACCCTTCCACAAAGCCATAAATGTATAAATAAATGCGCTTACACATATATATATATATACACACACACACACACACACGGGCATTCTCAAACTCAAACTCAAACGTGCTGTTTGGTTCGGTCTGGTTGCGTTTAGTGGTTTTGTACGTGCCAGCTCAGAGGACAAGCAGCAACAGCGCCCTCTGGTGGAGCTCACGGTCAACATACGCAATCCCATTAGGATTTCAAAGCTAAAGTAGGGTATTTATTTGGAACAAAATGTACAGGACACCACAAGAAGGCCATTGTTTGTTTGTTTTTTTAATCTGACAAGATGCATATTTTATTCTTTTTTAAATTAACCACCAAAAAAAAGTCACAGGTGTTTTCTTTTTAGAGGAACTTTGTATTTGCAATTCTCACGTATGTCTCTTTGACTTAGTGCACGATCCCTGCAGGACGGTTGCATGAGTCCATTCGTAGAGAAAAGCTTTTATTTTTGGAAGGAAGTGTCTCCGGAGTAGCATGGACGCACATGTTTGTGTTGACACGTCCTCCTACAGTATATTAACCAAGCACACACTTGTAGACACTTTGCATGGACAACACGTATAGACTTGACATTGTAGTCAGCCTGTAAATACTCACAGCGTGTACAAAAACCTCAGAGCTGATGCAATAAAAGCATTGTTTTTAAAACGACTCTCTTGGATGCCTTTTTGTCATCAATTCATCATTTGCTCAGATTTGTCTCCTTTGTGAACGATCGTTCAAGGGGTCCTATCCTCCTTTCAGGGGCTTTTAAAATGATATTGGACCACGGAGGTGGCACTACAGTAAGTTTCTTTTCATAAAGTACTCCATAAATCTTTAAATTGTGTACAGGGTTGATCTGTATTCTCCTCTTGGCCGGAATGCTTGGATTCCGCAGCCTCCTCACCCGACCATGACTACTCTTGTTGTGATTGGTCAGGGGATGAGCGTCTAAGCCCATTATTATTATTTCTTCTCATAATATTTTAACTTTATTCCCATAATGTAACTTTTTCCTCCCAACCTGATTTTCCAAAAATGACAATTTAATTTTGTTTTCATAACATTAAAATAATTTTTTCCTTTAATATTTCAGCTCTAAACTACTAAAATGACATTGTTTTCCCTCGTAATATGACCAGTTTATTCTGGTAAAATTGCAACTTCTCGTTGGAATACAACTGTTTTGTCTTAATATTTAGACTTTATTCTCATAAAATCACAGCTGTTTTTGTCATTTCTGCTGTTTCTTTTTTTCAAATGGTTTGGTTTGGTTTGGTTACAATGGAATACATCTCATGAATCATCCTTTCACAGCTCCACATGTCCAAAAGGAGTAGGAAGAAGCAAAGCTTATTTAATCCTACCCCCATCCATTCCACATCTAGTACTGTATATGTTGTTCACTTCCTGCATTCCATCTCATGTATTCTATAATAGAGTAATAATAAATAAATAACAGTAAGAAGACAAAAAATAGAAAAAACCCAAAACAAAACAAAAAACGAACCTGACAGAACATCATTGTAATGATCAAGACTCTTCTGCCTTGTATTTAGCAAACACCAACTGCTTGTATTGTTTTTTGAATTTGCTCATGTCTGTACATTGTTTGAGTTCCTTACTCAATCCATTCCATAATTTAATTCCACACACGGAAATGCTGTGGCTTTTCAGCGTTGTTCTCGCGTATAAATGTTTTAAGTTGAATTTTCCTCTAAGATCATATTTCTCCTCTCTGATTGAAAAATACTCTATGAGGTTTTTGGGTGACAAGTTATTAACTTTATGCATCATTCTAGCGGTTTGAAAGAATAGTAAATCTGCTCATTTTAATATGTATGATTTGAAAAATAAAGGGTTTGTATGTTGTCTATACTTGGCATTATGAATGATCTTCACACATCTTTTTTGCAGTACAGTGAGTGAGTGAAGATTGCTTTTGGAATTATTTCCCCATATCTCCACACAATACATTAGATATGGTAATACTAAGGAACAGTACAGAGTGTGGAGTGATTTATAATCAAGCACATATTTTGCTTTATTCAATATAGAGATATTTCTCGCCACCTTTTGTTGTACATATTTAATATGACATTTCCAACTCATTTTTCATCTATTATGATCCCCAGGAACTTATATTCTTTCACTTTTTCAATGTCCACTCCGTTTATTTGTATTTGGTCGTACGTATCCCTTCTGCTATTACCGAATAGCATTATTTTAGTTTTACTTAAATTCAGGGATAATCTGTTCCTATCAAACCATGATTTTAATATGACCTTTTCATCCTTGACCTTTTTAATGAGTTCTTGTGTGCTTTCCCCAGAACACAAGGCAGTAGTATCATCCACAAATAAGAGCAATTTTAAATCTTTTGTTACTTTACAAATGTCATTGTTATACAAATTGAATAATTTTGGTCCTAATATGGACCCCTGGGGTACTCCACACATAGTGTATAAACTCCCAGATGTATATTCTCCTAGCTTTACAAATTGTTTCCTTTTTGCTAGGTAGCTTTTAACCCAATTCAATACTAATTCTCTGATTCCAAACCTTTCTAATTTTGATGTTAAAATATTGTGATTAATTGTATCGAAGGCTTTTGTCAGATCCATGAATACAGCTGCTGCACATCTTCTGTTGTCTATGGCAGTAGTGATTTCCATCAGTGCCATAGAGGTTGAAATGTTGGCTCTGTAACCATATTGTCTACCTGCTAGTAATTCATTCTCATGAATACATTTGTCCAACCTGTTATTAAATAGCTTCTCCATAATTTTTGAAAATTGAGGTAACAAGGAAACTGGTTGATAGTTTGTAAATTGATGTTTGTCTCCTTTTTTAAAGATTGGAACCACCTTTTGCTGGGAAATCTTCCAGTCTGAAACGATAAGTTACCAATATATGTTAACGGGTCTACAATCTCATTAATGACCCTTTTAACTGTTTCTCATGTTATTTTTGTTCTTATCAAGTACATGACTATAATATTCCCTCTTACACGCTCTCAAGATAGTTGTCAGCTTATTTTTGTAAGTCTTGTGCTTTTGTTCTGCTTGTTTAGTCTGTTGAATGATGAATGTCCTGTATGATGTATGCTTCTTCTCACAGGCGTTTTTTAGTCCTTTTGTCATCCATGGCTGGTTGTTTTTCTTTTGCTTCTTGGACTTTTCTTGCCATGGACAGTTCTTATCATAGAGCTCCATATATGTAAGTACATAGAAAGTTGTCATATGCTTCATCCACATCTTTTGCACTGTAGACCCTCTCCCAACTTTGTTCTTCTAGACCTTTCCTGGAGGCACGGATGCTGTCCTCTGAACGCAGTTTTTGAAAAGTCTTTTTTTGTCGCCACCTGTCTTTTCTTATAATGTTCATTGTAAATTATAAACACTGGAAGATGGTCACTGATGTCACTAATTAGCAGGCCACTAGTAGTATTATCATCAAAGTCATTGGTGAATATATCATCAATAAGGGTGGCACAGTGGTCTGTTATTCTGCTTGGTCTAATGATTTTAGCATGTAAACTCAAGCTATACATTGTGTCTGTGACGTCATCTATTTCCTTGTATTTATGTGGATTCAAAAGATCAATATTGAAGTCTCCACATATGAAAATAGTTTTTTGACCTACTGTATGTCTGTAAACGTTGTCTTAATCCAATCCTCAAACATTCCAATGTTTGACTTTGGAGTTCTATACACACAACTTATTAGCACCTTTTTGCTTTTTTCTTTGCAGATTTCAATAGTTATACATTCTAAAATGTTATCAATGACAAATGACATATTCTTTACTATTTTGTAGTTCAGATGTTTGTCCACGTATACGACCACACCTCCTCCGTTTGAATTGTTCCGATTTGCACACATCATTTCATATCCTTCCAGCTCGAAGCCCATTCCTTTGTTGGCATGAATCCACGTTTCTGAGATTGCTATTACTTTGAAAGGTTCTTTGAATTGATTCAAATATTGTTTAATGTTAGTAAAGTTTGCATACATGCTTCTGCTGTTCATGTGGATGATGGATAACTTGTCGTCGTTGATGAAACTGTTGTTATATTGCTCCTCCGTATAGTAACAGCAGTCATTCGTAATGTGAGAGAAAAAATTTGAGTCCGGATCAATGGGCCTCATTCACAAACATCTTCTTAAAAGTCTTCTTAAGAAGTGTACTTAAGAAGGCGTGGGTTGGAAACTGCGCCACATTCACGACACGTTGTTAAGTAGGGATAATCGTTCGCACCGGTGTTCTTAGGTTGATGAATGCCAGCGGGGATGCCCGTGCATGTGAGCCCTAATTTGCATAGGTCACCGCCTATTATTTCCTATATAAGGTAAAAAATGTGCCGTGCGCCAACAGGCAGCTGGAGGCCAAGATGCCAAAGCGCAAGGGCAAGACTGAGGAGCAGCTGGACGACAAACAAAAGAAAAACTTCAATTCTACTGAAATAGAGGTGCTTTTACAAGGAGTGAGCGAACACAAGACCACCTTATTTTCACGTGTATCCACCGGTCATCAGGCCATCCAAAAAGAGTCGGCATGGAGCACCATTGCAGGAAACATAAATGCTGTTTCCACGGAGAAACGCACCTCCGCAAAGGTAAAAAAGAAGTGGTTTGACTTAAAATCTGAGTAAAAAAGAAAAAAGATTGCACTGCAATGGAGGGATCTGGAGGAAATGGGAGGTGGGCCATCAATCAGTGCAGGCCCCTCACACGTGGATGAGAGAATCATCACCATCATCAGGGAGACATCTGTCAGTGGGGTTCCAAACACCCAGGCCCTGGATACGGATGTGGACTTTTCATTTTTCATATCTGATTCCGAAGCTGGTGAGTCCCATTTTGCTATTTTGGAAATGCCTTTCAAATTTATACTGTCCTGTCTTTGTTACCAAACTTTGGGGCCTTTGTGGTTCTCTTATAATTCCACACTTCAAATTTAAACTTTTAATTCGCTTTTATTTCTATCTTAACCCCTGTATCTCTTTCATTTGATTTCAGAGGACCTAGTAGGACAGAAAACACAGGCGATAACAGAAGAACAAATCCCGACTCAGGCCCGAACCCCGACACGAGCCAGGACTCCGACACAAGTGTCTGCTTCCTCCCGTCACCCCAGAATCATCTCTGATGCTGAACTGGACAATCAACAACAGATAGCACACTCACTTTCTCAAATTGCCACTACACTCCAAACCATTTCGGAAACTCTAGAAAATATTTACACAATCATGATGGAAAAATAAAGTCAAAATACATAGTTTGTGTGTGACTATTTTGTTTTTTCTGTGGTTACATTTGATTAGACGCTGCCTAATTAATACAGCAGCCCCGTGCTCTGACTCAAGATGTGGCTGGGGGCGCATGTCGTTATCTGGGGGTGCTCGTGTGCAATAGGCACACCACGTTTCATTGCGATGTTATGCAAGACGCAGCAGGCCATTATGATCCTGCACACCTGCAATAACAGAGAGAATCAATTATTTATCCAGTTGACCAAATAAAACATATTTGCAATGGAGAATTCCTGGATTAATGAGAGCCTTCACAAACAATCAGAATGTTTGCCTTTTTTTTTGCCATTCCAAAGCATAAATAAACTAAAACCTAATATTAAATACTACAAAACCTACTGTACCTTTTCTGGTTTGTAGAGCAGGCTTCCACCGGCAGTGTCCAAACACATCCAGCGTCCCTTGAGTATACCGATGGCGCGCTCCACGCAGGAGCGTGTACGTGTGTGCTTTTGGTTGTACATTTGTTCTTGTGGGGTCTGCGGATTATTCAATTTAAATAAGACTTAATTGGCAGAAAATATTTACATATTCTAATTGTGAAATTCCTTTTTTTTTGATGAATTGGGATTTGAATATATATTTATCCATGGAGTATATTTTAGTTGTTTTGATGATAAATAATTGTTGGGATATTTTATTTGCACTACATTTTTTGGGATCAGGTTGCAAAATCCATCACGAGGGCGATTGCGCATTGAAAGTGCAAGCTGTATTTGTGCGTAAGAGTCCTCCTGAGCGTTCGTGGAATTTGTTCTTAGATCTAAGAACTGTGAGTTAAGAACACGTTTCATGAATGCCAAAAATCTTCGTAAGAAGGCTTTAAGAACACATTTGTGCGTAAGAACGTTTCATGAATGAGGCCCATTGTCTTTTTCCATATCCAATAGTTTGTGATCTGCAAAGCAAAAAGTGTCCAATTGTAGATCTTCTTGTAGCATATTAGAGCTCTTTTCTTCCATGCTGGGAGACCTCAGTATTTTTCTAGGTCCTTGATGTCTTTGACAACAAGAACTCTGGTCCTCCATTTACTTTGATGAAGATTTCGCAGTTTGCACTCCGTGTTCCTTGGATCCTTCCTTGCTTCCTCAGATCACGTGCTTCCTTAGCAATTTCAGCATTGCGCTTTGTCAGGTGGTCATTCATGTGGACGTTTGTTCCTTTCAGCTTCTTTCCTTGTTTCAGCAGAGCGACCTTGAATTGCCTATTAGTGAATTTGATGATGATGACGGGTGTAGTGCGATTCCTGCCATACAGTGGGATAGTATCAAGTATCAATGGATCGGATGTCTACATCCACCTCCTTAGATTGCAAAAAAAAACAACAACTTGTTGCTCCGTTGAGGCGACATCCATTTCATCTGGTCGGTCAGTGTCCGCCACTGCCCTGGCATAGGACCTTGGTTTGATTCGAAGCCCCGTCACGACCACGTCATTCATTCTTGTGTTCTGATCCGTGTCATCTATGGTGATTTTCAGCTGCTCAATAATTTTATCTTTTTCTTCACACTCTTTTTTTGAGAGTGGCTCTCAATGCAGCATCACTTTCCTGTAATTCTTTATTCTCCGCTCTCTGACCTTGAACTTCCTTCCTTAGGGACCCCTTTTCTTTTTGCAATGCACCATTATCCACTCTCAGACCTTCAACTTCTTTTAGCGTAGAGGTGGAAGTCTCCATAATTTGCTGCAGCTGCTTTCCAAATCCCCCCAGAACTTGCGCTAAGGTTCTTTCTAGCGTTTTCACAGCTTTCGCTGTTATCCCATCCCTATTTTTACTCAGTTGTCTTCTTTTCCCTTTAGCCTTTGGCATTGTTACTGTTGCTTAGCAACGTCGTCAGTTAACCGTTCACTTGTGGTGTAATGCCTTCGGTGATTAATATTCGTTATAACAGCGAGTTTGTGTCTCACCGGTATCTCACCAGTCCTCGTTAGCCGGAGAAAACTCTACAGGATGACTCCAGATGTTTTAAAAATCCGGCTTCGTGTGCAGCTGCTAGGGTGATAGCTTGCCTTTAACGGCTGTCGGCTCCAACTGTCTGTTTTGGTGAGTTTAGTCCACTCGCTGGTCCGAATTGAGGCAGAAGTCTCATCACTCACTTGCAGAGTTGTAATCACAAACTGTGGTCACCAAAAGTCACAAAAGGTTTAAAACTCCGGTGGTAGTAGACAGAGCTTTTCCGTGAGCGTCCTTTCCATACAACAGGAAGTGACGTATGAATAAAGTTATGTTATATAAATGTTCCAACTATTTCACCTTTGGTCATGTAAATTTATCTTCTTGTAATTATGACCTTATTATTCCCATAACATTTAGACTTTATTCGTTAAACATTCAAACTTTTCCCCAACCTAATTTTCCAAAAATTCCAACTTTATTTGTTGTTTTGTTTGTCATATTACAACTTTTTTTTAAAATGTCTTTTTTTCTTTATTATTTCAACTTTATACTACTAAAATGATTCATCATATTACGTTATTGTCATGAAATTACAACTTTTTTTCCGTTAGATTGTAACTTTTTTCGCTCAGTATTTAAAAAAAAAACTCTATTCTTGTAAAATTACGGCTGTTTTTTTTCCCCATTTTTGCAGTTTTTTCTTGTTAAATAAATTTTTTGTTAGAATGAAAATAACAGCGGCGCCGCACTTTGGACACCCCTGGTGTACAACATTTTAAACAGATATATAAAAAAAGGCTGGGAGCAGTGGTAGCAACAAGCTAAAACAGGACGTTATGTTGAAAATGAATGACTACGTGAAGCAGGGGTCGCCAACCCGTTGTTCGTGAGCTACTCGTCGATCTTTGGGACTTGCAAGAACATTTTGGAAAAAAATATCAGTGCCCTCACCTCAGACCAACAGGCATGCATTTTGTCCACTGAACACGCGCGTACGCCTCGCCGCTGTCCAGGCAGCAACCCGCGAGCCCCAGCAAGGAGTGACAGCGCTGCAGACCTTGAGCAGTTTCGCGGCCGAGACCACGGATCTTGGTCTCAAAAAGGTTGGTGACCACTGACGTAAAGTATCAAGTAAGTGCTTTATTGGAAGACATGTTGACCAAAAAAACCCATGACATCATGATGACGTCAGAACAATCAATCCAGCCCCTCACTTTCCTTCCTCCACTTGTCCTCTGACAGTACTTTCACATCACATCCATGAATGGACCTGCTTTGTCCTGCTGCATGCATCAAGATGCAGACGCTGCAATGGGGCACAATAGCGTCCGCTAAGAATGTCCACAACATAGAAAAACATGCTAGGACGGACGTATTTACGCGCTCCTTTAATGTTCGTCTTTTATACGTTTGAAGACGCGTTATTTGCAGACTACAACAATGCAGACGTCAATGAAGATGAGAGAACTTGCTTGTGGCTTCGTCCCCGTCCACAGGTGACCCGGTGATGTCATCAAGCAGCGTCTACTGGCTCATGGTGTTCTTGATGGTCCACCTCTGTCCAGAACAGGACTGCAGCACCACCTGGTGTCCAAAGTAGACGTTTGCGGGCACCACCTCCAGGCAGCGCCCCGTGGCGGCGTTTACCATGGAGTCGCCCTGCAATGAGGAGGGAGGGAGTTGGAGACTCAGTTTGACAGACTAACCCTTGACCTCATGAGAAGCAGGCGTCACCTGAGTGTAAATCCACTTGGTCTGCTGGACGTCCTTCACATTGTCACAGTCCACCAGCTGTGGCAAGGTGCTGCTGGGGTCATCCACCACGCAGCGAGTGTCCCCCCCGGTGCTGCCCAGTGGACCCAGGTACAGCTCACCTTCTCTGGTGTAACGTCCTAACTGAGGGACACACACATGTTGGACAGAGGCGAGAGAAACTGACTGGACAAGGGCAGGCTCTTTCAAAGGAAGGTGGAAGGTGACCGAATGAAGCTCCAGCAGATGTCCATGTCCTCCTACCTGGGGCCCCCACCCATGGCAGGGGTGCAAGGTGGCTGTGTGGTTCTCCTTGATGCCCTGGTCCAAACACAAGTGGGTCGCTTTGGAGTTGCGGACCTGAAAAGACAAAGCATCTTAAATCCTGTAAAGAAACGGCAGAAGTTTCTTTTTCTGTCCAAAACTTTCCATCCATCCACCGTCTTCCGCTTGTCCGCATTCAAGTCATGAGCGAAGCGGGTCCATCAGGGATACCTAGAACCTTGTCTCCTCTAGATCTACCAGAAAGTCACTGAAGTGTTCCCAGGTGAGTCACTTCTGCATGTCCTGAGTCCACCCAAGACCTCCTCCTGGTTGGTTATGCATGGAACACTGAGCCAGAGAGACATCCATAAGAGATAGAGAATTTCCTGACTACGTCGGCGACAGACGTGTCATTGTCCTCACGCAATCCTTCCTCTGTCGGAGCTGAGTCCTTAAAGTATTCCTTCCACTGCCCAACTGTACCTCCTGTAAAGATCAACTGTATCTCCAATTCCAGTATCACTTCCTCTCATCCTCTGTTCTAAACCGACTCACCTCTCCGTAGTAGATGGTGTTGTTGTAGGTCTTCATCTCAGGGTAGATGTTTTCCAGGTACCACTGGAAGTTCTTACACTGCAGCTTCTTCCTCAGCTCCACCCTCTCGGAGACGTCTCCGAAGTCGATGCCGTGATTCTGAGGGAGTCATCACACATGCTTAGCGCTTCGTCTCAAGCGTCCTAATGACCGCAGGTCCTCGTCCCACCTCCATGGGGATGTTCCAGGCCAGGTAAACGTTGGACTTGAGCTCGTCCATCCACACCTCGGCCACGCGCAGGGCGTTGCGGCGCATGTGGAAGACGATGTTGCTGTGGTAGGGCTTCTTCATGCGGGCAATGTGAGCCACTCTGGAACATGGAAGAACTTCCATGCTGCCCCCACACGACCACACCTGCCGGGGAGGAGGGGGCAGAGTCATGAAGACATCAAAAACTGACAGGGGAACTCGTCGAAGGCAAAACAATGATGTTGAGCATCACCTTAAAACCTTACAAGGCATCCAGTCAGATGCCATTATGCCACTAGGGGGCATAAAGCACGTTGCGCTATTATGCTATTATCAGTCTTCCTTTTTCCAAGAAACCACAACTTGGGATGTGTGAGTAGATTCTTGGTTGCATGGAGGCAACTTCTTCTTCTTCTTGTTAGTTGAAGATGTTTAATCCCAAAGGCTTCTGCAGTTTTGTCAGTTTCGATGCAGAGTTCCCGTACTTACAGTCCAGTATGTCTGTGGGGAATGTGCTTTGTTTCTGCTAACAAGGCAGCTATGCAAGTTTATGCTAACTTTGTTTTGAGGGTTTTATAACTTTTTCAATTTTGATTTATTTTCAATAAGTTTTTTATTCCAATTTATTTGTTTCAAGGGTTTTATGAATTTTGAAAAATGCTTATTTAAAAAAAGTTTTTAATTTTTTTTAAAAAATGATACTTATGGTGTTTTTTGTTTTGAGGGTTTTATATTTTATTTATTTGGAATTTTTTTTTAAATTTAGTTTTACAATTTTATTTTTTGTTTTGAGAGTTTTAAAATTTTATTTTTTAAAATGTTTTTTCATTCCTATTTATTTTTTAAAAATTACATTTTTTTATTATGATTTGATTCTAAAATTATAATTTTGTTCTTTGTTTTGAGGGTTTAATATTTTAATTTAATTAAATTTTTAAATATTTTGATTCTTATTTATTTTACAAATTTTAGGGTTTTATAATTTTTTTATGTATTCTAATGTTTATTTATTTATTCTAATTATTTTTATTTGTTTTTTGGTTTCGAGGGTTAGCCTAGCTAGCTGACATGAACTGGTGATGTGGTAGCTCAAGGCGCCACCTATGGGTGTGCACTGGAGTTGCATCAGGGCCCTCAAAGGTAGGCAAGTAGTTTTTTGTTACCGCCATGACGGTGTAGGTGTGCCCCCTAGTGGCTGTCTTGGTAGGTGCTATGATATTCCGGTGATGTCGTAACATCACTGTTGTTTGAAATCATTCACCAGCGACGGTTTGGACTCTAACATGAACAAGGAAATGTCTGAAACACAAACCCTGATGCCCAGTTCGATGTTCTCCCCTCCGTAAACGTCCATGCCCGGGTCGAGCAGGCCCAGCTCGCCAAAGTAGACCCTGTTGACCACGAAGGAGCAGCCGATCATGGCGGGACTCCTGCAAAATGTACATTAAATACAATGAATATCATCGCGGCGTTGTACTGCTAGGTGCAAGTAGCGGACCTGACCCCACCTGATGGGGGCCGACATGTCCCCCTCGTCCCACCACTGTTTGGGTGGGTTGATGTACATGCACCACAGCTCCCAGTTGTAGCCGTGACCGGAATTCTCATAGCGCTCCACTTCGAAGGTGTCGTGTTTGATGTTGTCGATGGACGGCAGGATGATCCTCGCGCGGTCCTCCTTGATTCTGGACAGAACCGGCTCGGCCCTGAACAGACGCACAGGTAAGAGCGTTTTGTTCTGTTGTGCATTCACAGCTTCTCATTAGACGACGGTGGATCACACTGGATTTCTAATATCGCGTTGACGTGTCTCACCAGAATGGGGTAAACTCCACGTGCGCGTCGAAGAATCCCGTCACCTCGGCGGTGGCCACCTTCCAGCCCTCCAATCTGGCCCTGATCAGCCCCTCCCTCTTCTGGTTCCTGACGATCTTGACCAGGCCGGGGTAGCGTTTTTTCACGTATTCCTCCAGAGGTCCTTTCAGCTGCTCTGGAAGCCGTAAAACACTACAACATCATCACCTGCAGGTGAACGTAGCCTGGAGCAGCGCCCCCTGCTGGCGTGAGAGGTGAGTAGAAGACGCTGACAGACACTAACAGTAAATACCAGCACGTCTACATCTTGTACATTTTTGCATCACTAGCGGTCGGAAGAAAACATCATAGCTTTGTGTTAAACGCTGACCAAGCCAATGAGTGTAATATGTAATAATATCTCATTAATAATTCTTTTCTTTTCTTTTCACAATATACCAAAGGCCAATAAACGAGCCGCGGGCCGCACGTTAGACACCCGTGTCATAAATCATGTTTATTTCGTGCACGTGAGCGTCTAAACATCTGAGAGCTTCCTGAGCATCGGTGAGCTGCACTTCCTGACTGCAACTAAACAGGAAGTGCTCCTCATTAGCGACCAAAAGAAGAGAAATGGCTCTCGGTGTGACCACAACAACACACACACTTTTAGGGTGAAAAGTCACACTTTGCTGAGGGAGGAAGGCGTGGCTACAGACCGTCGTCGCTGTGGTCGTCCACCAGGATGATCTCCTTCAGCAGGTGAGGTGGCGTGTGATTGACAGCTGAATGCACCGAACGCAGGATGACCGACAGCGCCTCGTTGACGAAGATGAAGATGAGAGCCATCTGGGGGAGGTCTCTCAAGTGGGACACCTCTTTGCACCTACGCACACACGATAGACGACACTAAACTGCAGCATTACTTTCAGCACAGCCTTTAAAATCTCTTTTCTTCCAGTCGCTCACCGGCTGGGTCTGTGGTCCGGGATGCTCCGGTCCAGAGAGATCCTGTCGCTCAGGTAAGCGTTGTAGCCATACTTGTCCCGCAGGTGCGTGGCCTCACTCTCCTCGGCCGGGGTCAGCGTGGCAGGGAGGCCGCCCGACCCCCGGCCCCCGAAGCCCTCGATCAGGCCCAGGGATTTGGACAGACCTGAATTAAGAAGCCAGAACACAAACGGAACGGTGACGTCCTCCTGCGTGACCCGCTTCCTGTCCTCCTTTTTGGTGTGTAGCAGGTCAGCATTTATTTACAGTCATTTATTTTAGGGTCCCAGTGACCGGACAAGAAGCTGCAAAATGTAATCAATATAAAAATGATCAATTATCAATAAATATCTATAAATGTAGTATGATGACTGAGGATGCAGAGTTTCACAAATAAGGATGAAAATGTTTAAAATGATTACTGTCATGACTATATTGCATTTTTTTAAAATTCATGCACCAATTGATTAGAACAGTATTTATTTAAAGCAGGGGTGTGGAAACATGCTGAAAAATCAAATGATGCAGTCTGATATTTATATAGTGTTCTGGTTTTATGAAAAACATATCCCCCCCAACATTATAGACGTCATGGAAAAAATGATTAGACCCCCCCCTTGTTTCTCCAGTTTCTTGTTCATTTTAGTGCCTGATACAACTAAAAGTACGTTTGTTTGGACAAATATAACAATGACAACAAAAATAGATCATAAGAGTTAATTTTTTGGCAGTACAATGCTATAGCTATTCAGGTAAGAGCTTAAGTGATTTTGGTTATTATCAAGAAACCACTGCGATGTACCCCGCCTCTCGCCCGAAGTCAGCTGGGATAGGCTCCAGCATACCCCCTGCGACCCTAAGGAGGACAAGCGGCATAAAAAAATGGATGGATGGATCAAGAAAACCAGAGGAGTTGCTGAATATCAGCTCTTAAATGAAACTCTTATGAGCCATATTTGTTATCATTATATTTGTCCAAACAAATGTAGCTTTAGTTGTACCAGGCATTACAAAGGACCACTAAACTGAAGAAACAAGGCTGGTTTAATCGTGTTTTCCATGACTGTATGTTTAAAGAAAAAGCTTTGTGTTAAAATGTGCCTTTTTGCTCTATTTTTCCCTTTTTTGTTTTCATTTCTACAATGTGTATGATTCAATTAAAAATATGTATTATAAATACTGAATTATTAAAATAAAAGAAAATAATAAATAATTATAAATCAATGACTCCATTATTTAACATTTTAAATATTAGATAATATAAAAATATAAAATAAAAAATGAAACCATGTTCCCTAAATGGCCCCCGAGCCACACACTGTACACCCCCGGTTTCAAGCACTAACTCTTAGTAAGAGAAGCATGTGAGTGGTTCGGGTGGTACCGTTAAGCTGTCGGTACACAACATCCTCCAGCAAGCTGAGCCTCTTCAGCAGCGCTTCATGGCCGACAGCGGCCCCCTGCGCGGTTCCGTTGGCCCGAACCGGCCTCCGTCGGTCCACGGGGGCGTCCGGACCGGCAGTTTGGACCTTGCGTGTGTTACACCTGCTCCACAGAGTCATGAATCCCGCCACCGCCATGACGTTCAGCACCAGGAGAAGCCTCCATCTTCTGAGCACAAAAGCCATGAAAAGCTCGCCGGTAGCCGCGGGGAGCGAGGTGGGTTCCGCAGAACACGAGCTGTCACAGGTTCCGGTTCGGTTCCCCACGCGTCTGGGATGAGAATGAAACTGCAGGAAGAAGACTCACTCGTACAGTCATGTGGTGTTTTCATATCACAGCATATTTGCAAATAAGTCCGTTTCGAACATGCTCAGGAATTCTGGTCCGGTTCTTCAGCTGCAGGGTCTTACCGTTCGGCCCCGGCCGGGTTCGAGGAGGCATCCCGCCGCTGAGCGCTCTCACACGTCCACGAGAAGTGAGACGAAGCGGCCAGCATATGTCTGCTTCTATTCTTCAGCACCAGAGCTGTTCTTCTGGTCCGGTTCGCTCGTCGTCGCCTTTGGTGCTGATGCTGGAGAGGCGGCGGCGTGCACGTCCTCAGTGACACACGTACAAACACACGCACGCACACACACACAAGCACACACTTTTCTCTAATCCTCCCCTGACACACGGATGGATGAAGGCTTCAACTAAAACATGGCCTGGATCCACTGGAACATCACGTGACATGACCAGACCCGGCCCTAACCAATTTGGTGCCCCTGACAAGACTTTAGGTGGCAGCCCCCCCTGTATCGCGTAGTAAATTCCACTGCTAGTGTAGGTGTACTCACAAGAAATTGAATAGCTTTGTGTTAAACATTCTTTTATGGAAATAAAGACACTGCACACTCAAAATACTTAGAATTAAAGAAACAAATACAAAAATGACATCTAACATAAATACTCCCCAAAATCAAGTGTAAACAAGTGATATAAATGAACTTACAAATACAATATGAATAAGATACTGCACAAAATAAGAACCAGTGTACACAAAAAATACAAGGATTTAAATAAAAATATTTTTTAAATATATGAAAAGGTGATCTTACAGAGACCTCTAGTGGCGTTTTGTGGTACTGCCTTAGCTGAAACTATTCAAAAACAACACCACCTCCTCCTCAATCTCACATAACCTGCTACAGCCTTACTGTCCTGGTCTTTCTTGCCGCAAAGTCATCTGCAACATCATCATAAGACAACTGATTTGAGACCACATGGTTTATGCTTCTGATGACAAGTCCACTGAGACACTCTTGCATCGTAGTAAATCTCAGATAAGTTTGAGTCAGTTTCAGCTTTGAGAAGCTTCTTTCAGCAGCAGCCACTGTGACAGGCAGAGTGGCAGGGATTCGTAAAGCAACCCACCAGTTGGGGTAAATTCCTACCAGCTTTTTCTCATGCAGTAAGGCCAAAAGTGCCATATTGGTCATATTTTTTGATGGCAGCAGTGGGAAATTCTGCATTTCCTTTGCAAGTTGTGTGCCATCAATGTCCGGCGGGCTGTCATGGGTCAGAGCAGTACTTAGGGTTTGACACTTCTGTCGCAGGTCCTCACACCAAAGATGTTATTCACCTCTCCAAGATTCTGAAATCTCTCAAGTGAAGAGATGGCAGTATCCACGACCACATTAAAAAATGTGGTTTCCATTTTTTTGTAGTACTTCATGTATGGGCTCACCTGGGGACTTGTAGCCAAAGTGCCTTTTTGTGGTTCCCAGGCGTTCATCTCTTCACACATCTCCTTTGCAGTTGTCTGCATCAGAAACTCCAGTGTTTCTTCTAACTGGTGAGGGAATCTCTGGTTTTCTTCAGCAAGTCGACAGTCAAGATGCATGGAGGGTGACTGCAAAATGCTATTAATTTCCCTCTCCTAAAACGTGAGCTATCCAGGTGTCTGAATGTAAACAAATTTTAACATTATAACGCTGCTGAATAAATCTAATATTTACACATTTACCTGAGGAGGGTAGGGTGGTAGTAGTAGTAGTAGGAAGTAGTTGCATTACTATTTTCCATAACAGCTTAGGCCCTTCCATAAAATTAACTGACGTTAGCTAGTTATTGATTAGCTAACGACGCTATGCTAACGGTTAATGACGCTATCAATCATCGTTCTGCAACAGAAAAATAATACAATGACATCATCTTTACTGTAACATTACCTCTGCTGTTTTCTCATTTTCTCATCATTTTGTCATTTAACCTGGACAAATAGTGTGTGACTGATTTTCAGCAGCACTCTATTTCGGCTTCGGCAGGGCAGTGAGAGGA
Source organism: Dunckerocampus dactyliophorus (assembly GCF_027744805.1). Taxonomy (NCBI): domain Eukaryota; kingdom Metazoa; phylum Chordata; class Actinopteri; order Syngnathiformes; family Syngnathidae; genus Dunckerocampus; species Dunckerocampus dactyliophorus. Next base: position 6,457,402 of record NC_072830.1, read on the forward strand.
ATACACTTGCGGGTGTTTCTGAACAAGGGACGTCAGCGCAGCGCATCACGGGACGGCAGTAAAAGTGCTCATGGTCCACCTCTGTCCGGAGCAAGTCTGCAGCACCACCTTGAAAAAGGGCTGCTCCTCGATGGGCACCACCTCCAAGCAGCGCCCCGTGGTGATGTTTATCACCGACGTGTTCTGTGGGCGAGAAACTCTTTGTGACAGACGGCCTCTTGCGTCCCCTCAGCCTTTGACCTCACAAGAAGCAGGCGTCACCTCCGCGTAAATCCACCGGGTCCCTTGCATGCTCTTCACCTGGTTGCAGTCCAGGAGCTGCGGTTCGGCTCTGCTGGGATCGTCCACCACGCAGTGAGCGCTCCAGGAAAAGCTGCCCAGTGAGCCCACCATCAGATGATGCTCACTGGTGTAACGAACCAGCTGAGGGTCACAACGTGAGGACAAATGTCACCACCAAGCCAAAAAACAATCAAAAGACCCAACTGCGATAAGTGAATTTCCGCCAAGAAGAATTCCTTATTTAAATATGGAATATTTTCATAGTTAGAGCATAGAAAACCTGTTTAAGTGTTTGTAAATGTGGGTTTTAACATTACTAGAGCCCTCTAGCCATGAAATAACACCGCTATAGTCACCTTTACACTCCTATTACCCAATATAGTACAAGACAAAAAGCCAATTAAGACATAAATAAGATTCATACTCGTGTGTTGCTGTAAATGTGTTCCCAAGGGGAACATAGTGGCAGGTGGACAGGAAGTCATGTCGGGGGTTTAGAGTTGCGTTTAGCATAGCGTGGGTTGCGGCCGCAACGGTTGCCAGTGTTAGGAATTATTGCGCCTCAAACCTGCAATGAAAGCCTGTTGTTCCGGCCATCAAATCTGGTGCTTGTGTGTCGCACCCAACATTACATTTGATCAAAGCCCCTAGACTAGTGTCATCACAACATCTCTGAATGAGTCTTCTGAATACCTTGTATTTGTATTTTAATTTATTTAGCCAAAAATGCTTCAGGCAAAAAAATACATGAAATTTGCTTCAATATGTATACTTTCTGACTCGTAATAGGCTGTAGCCAACCACAAAACAGAGATGATTTACTAATATATTTTTGAAAAGTCAACCTGCAAAATTCAAAGTGCAAAGTGGCCGGGGATTACTGTAAACAAGAAAACTAAAACAAAAACCCAGCAAAAATGTAAAAAAACAAAAGTACTTTTACAAGAACAAAGTCAAAATGTAAGTAGAAAAAAGATGTAATCCTACAACAATAAAGTCGCCATTTTATGAGAATAAAGACGTAATATTATGAAGCAAAATAATGCAATTTTAGAAGCACAGAGTGACGTGACTTTTTGAAGTTGTAATGTTATGAAAAACAAACCAAAGCTGCAATTTTTGGAAAATTAGGTTGGAATTATGTTATTTCAATAGGAAATTTAGGTCATTTATGTATTTATTTATTTGGGATTGCAACTTGAAAACCAGTGAGATCCATCCATCCATTCATCTTCTTCCGCTTATCTGAGGTTGGGTCACGGCGGCAGCCGAAGCAGGGAAGCCCAGACTTCCCTCTCCCTGCCTACTTTAGCAGATCCCAGGCCAGTTGAGGGACATAGTCTCTCCAATGTGTCCTGGGTTTTCCCTGAGCCCTCCTGCCGGTCGGACGTGCCCTCAACACCTCCCTCAGGGAGGCGTCTGGGAGGCATCCTGACCAGATGCCTGAGCCACCTCATCTGGCTCCTCTCAACGCGGAGGAGCAGCGGTTCTACTCCGAGTTTGTTCCAGATGACAGTGCTTCTCACCTTATCTCTACGGGAGCGCCCAGCCGCCCTACGGAGAAAACTAATTTCGGCCGCTTGTACCGGTCATCTTGTCCCGTCTGTCACTACCCAAAGCAAAGTTAAAATTGTATGGCAATAAAGTTGTAATATTACAAGAAAAACAACATTTATGAGGAGTTAAAATATTTGGAAAATTAAAAAAAATCCAGCAAAAATTGAAAAAACATGTAATGTAAGGAGAAAGAGTATATAGTACAAGTATTATTTTACACTAAGAATGCTAAAATGCGATGTAAAACATTGCCTGTACATGTAACAAAGCTTTTATGATGGCCACAGCTTCACTCTGGAACAAATCAGTTGTATTTCCATAGGAATAATTGTTTCAAAACTAATGTAGGACCATAGATGGTTTACTGTAAATAAAGCCTTTGAATTGAATGTACCATGAGGATGACATCATGTGAGCAAGTGATGACACGTCTGTCCTACCTGAGGCCACAACCCATGGCAGCGGTACAAGATGACCGTATTGCCCTTCGCGGGGCCCTGGTCCAAACACAAATTCTTCGCTTTGGAGTTGCGCATCTGAAATGACAACATATGTTGCTTCCTTCAGCTGAGCATGTCCAAGAAACTCAGAAGGAGATGATGACGCAGACTGACGTCTCCGTATCGGATGGTGTTGTTGAAGTTCTTCAGGCTCGGGTAGATGTTGTCCACGTACCACTGGAAGTTCTTACACTGCAGCCTCTTCCTCAGCTCCACCCTCTCGGAGACGTCTCCGTAGTCGATGCCGTGATTCTGAGGGAGTGGTCACAGCTTATTAGTGCTTGGTTTGAAGCACCTGAATGACCGCATGCCCACGTCCCACCTTCATGGGGATGTTCCAGGCCATGTAGACGTTGGACTTGAAATCGTCCATCCACACCTCGGCCACGCGCAGGGCGTTGCGCCGCATTAGGGTGGTGAGGTTGTCTGTCAAGTAGGGCTTCTTGAAGCGAGCGATGTGAGCCACTCTGGAACACGGAAGAATCTCCATGCTGCCCCCGCATGTCCACACCTGCAGGGGAAGAGGGGGCGGAGCCATGGAGCCACCACAGGTAAGAAATATCACATATATTAAAAAATGAGACCCATGACAACGTGTTATAATCATTCGTGCTGCTACCGCCTCTTAGACATTGCCTACGGGGGCTGTTCATCTCAATTGTTCGGGGCGGGCAAATGGCAGCAAATGGCTAATATAGTGACGTTTAAGGTCAGAAAATCATTAACTGAAATAGATGCAAAATGTTCATACTAGTCACAGATCCTCTATATGACAGGACCTACTATAAAAAAAATGAGTCAAATATCCTCTATAGGACAGGAGCACTCTGCTGTTTTTAAGTACCTACTGCAAAAAAAGAATCAAAGATCCTCTATATAACAGGAGCATTCTGTCAAAAAAGCTAGTCAAAGATCCTCTATACGACAGTGTGAAGTTTTTAAGGTCTTACTGCAAAAAACAAGTCAAAGATTCTCTATATGACAGTCGTGCTCTGCTGTTTTTAAGGTCCAACTGCAGAAAAACGAGTCAAAGATCCTCTGTATGACAGCCGCGCTCTGCTGCTTTTAAGGTGTACATAAAGGTAGTCCAAGATCCTGTATATGGCAGGAGCACTGACATTTTTAAGGACATACTGCAAAACAGCTGTCAAAGATCCTCTATAACACACGAGCACTCTATTGTCTTTAAGGTCCAACTGCAAAACAGCTAGTCAAAGATCCTCAATGTGACAGGAGCGCTTTGCTGTTTTTAGGGATCTACTGCAAAAAAGCTTGTCAAAGATCCTCTATAACAGGAGCCGTCTGCTGTTTTTAAGGTCACACTGCAAACAGGTTAAACAAAGATCCTTTATACGACAGGAGTGCTCTAGTGTTTTTAGGAATCTGCACCAAAAATGTTGTAGGTTGGTCTGATGTCATTGATGGGCCACCAGCTAAATAGGATGGGCTGGGGTACACGTTCAGGAAGCTGCTAAGCTAGCACAGATGCTTCCTTGGTCACTTAAAATAGAACCAGGACACACAAACCCTGATGCCCAGTTCCACATTCTCCCCTCCATAGATGTCCATGCCCGGGTCAAACAGGCCCAGCTCGTCAAAGTAGACCCTGTTGACCACGAAGGAGCAGCCGATCATGGAGGGACTCCTGCAAGGCAACAGAACACAGGCATGTGCATTCGATGACATGGTTACAATCAGCTGCTGTGTTGTGAGGTACGAGTATGGACCACCTGATGGGGGCGGTGGTGTCATCCTTCTCCAGCCACTTTCTGGGCGTCTTTGCGTACAGGCACCACAGCTGCCAGTCAAAGCCATGGGCCGGGTTGAAATAGGGCTGCACCTCAAAGGTGTCGTGTTTGATGTTGTCGATGGTCGGCAGGACGATCCTCGTGTGGTCCTCCTTGATTCTGGACAGAACCGGCTCAGCCCTGAGGAGCAGACGGTCACATTAGTGTCAATTCTGTGCTGCAGGGGTGGGCGGATCGATCCAGATATTGATAGTATCGATACTAATGGTAGCCAAGTCAAAGCTCGGTTTTTGTAAGCCCCAAATTTCGTTTCATTTTTCAGTTGAAATTTTCGCCAAAATTTTGCCTCAGTTTTTGTACAATATTGCACATAACAAACTAGTGTGTTTGTCCAAACTGTATCGTTCCTTGAAATTGAGTGTCCAAACAAAGCAGCCTACGTGTTGCTGACTCACTGTGTGTGGCTGCTAAATAACCCAATAATGGATTCATTGGATTTACATTATTTCCTATGGGACTTGCTACTTCTAGTCCAAACAAACGCATACCTAGTGATTGTCTCACCAGAATGGAGTAAACTCCATGTGGGCATCAAAGAAGCCCGTTATGTCGGCGGTGGCCACCTTCCAACCCTCCAATCTGGCCCGGATCAGCCCCTCCCTCCTCTGGTTCCTGACGATCTTGACCAGGTCAGGGAAGCGCTTCTTCATGTAATTCTCCAGAGGTCCTTTCAGCTGCTCTGGAAGCCGTAAAACACAACATCATTATCATGCATGCATTCATTCATTCATTCATTCATTCATTCATTCATGGGTGAGCTAATGTTATTTGATTTCAGGAGTTCAGTTCAGAATGACAGGATTAGAATGAACCAGTGGTTTACAATATTGAACTTTTTGACAATTTTTCACATTTTATGACACAGAATTTGGGATTTTTATGAGTCGTAAGCAATATAATCACCAAAATAATTAAGAAATTCTGTAAATCCCTACTACTCTCCACTACTAGCGGGGGTGGCATTCTGTGACCCCCCAGCTAATGGAAAAAAAACGAGTAATTGATACGCACATAAAAATGTCTATTTCTGACACATTGCTCGCCCTTCCCCTCCAAACTCTCCTGCTAGCTTGACATTGACGATAAAAGTCACTGTTGTCATTATAAGATCATTCAGCTTTAGAACCCTCCCCTTCCCTCTTCAACGTGCCTCACGCACTTATTAAAGACATTTTAAATTATAAAATGTATCGGTACTCACCACCAATCAATGATAATGTACGATGATCCATGAAGGGATGGAATCGGAGTCACAGTGCAGAAGTTTTACATGATTTTCACTTTTCAATGACAGCTGAACAAAGTGCGAAATCTCAATGCTTGTAAAATACAGTGGAACCTTGGTCAGCGTCATTAATCCGTTTCAAATGGCCCGACTCTAACCGAAACGGATGCTACCTCAATACGTTTTTCCCGTAAGAAACAATGTAAATCCAATTAATCCGTTCCAGAAAGCCAAAAATGATAACACAAAACACGTTCTTATAGTTTTACAGTTATATTGTGACTTGCTGTAGACAATCCCAAATGCATATAAATACATATAAATGAAAAAGATAAATGAACATTTCAGGTGACTTTTGTCTTCATTGAAGACGTGAGTCTTCATGTGTGTTCCCAAAGACAACACCTTCCTGTTTTGCCATGAGTTCTTGCTTGAATTCAATAGTGTTTCTCACCTCAATAACACAAAATGAACCAAAAAAAACTTTCAAGTTCCAGCTTTTTGATAAAGAAGCTGAAAAACACTATTGAATTGAACTGAGTTAAAAAAATAAGTCATGGCAAAACAGGAAGGTGGTGTCCATGTTGTGTCTCACTGAAACGTCGTGTCTTTGGGAACACTCACATCAAGAATCACGTCTCCAATGAAGGTAAAAGTAACCTTAGATAATGTTACAATTGTTGTACTCATAGAAAACTATGAAAGCGTGTTGGCATAACGTATCTGGCTTCTGGCTCCGGTTGCGATTTTCTAACTTAGCAAGCTAGCTTCTTTCTTAGATGTTTTGTGATAAAAATACGTTAAGAACACAGTTGGACTCACGCAGTGTATTAATAGCACGACAAGACACGTGCTGTATTGTACGCTAACTGGAAAATGTACGTAAACCGAGGTCACATTTTGCCTTAAATATTAAACGTTAACTGAAAAACAAGCTAACCGAATTACCACTGTGATGTAAAAATTGTGGCTGTTTTTTTTTTTAACAACGGTACATGTATGCTGTACATTTTACCTGTATTATCACTAATATTATAAATTATTACTTAAGGTTAATGAGATGTATTTCCTGTGGGAAAAAATGGCTTATTTTTGGACACAAACATTTTAATATAATTTTTCACCAAGAATCCGCAAATTTGCAGGGCCATGAATGCTGCTGATTCACAAATGTGTGGGGATCCACTGTACATTTTAAAAATATTTCATATCACCTTCGCACCTGGCCTTCGTGGCCTGCTTGTTTTGTTTTCTACCCCTGCCTTCTCCTGGCCTATTTTCTTTCTGTGTGCAGTCAACACGTGAGAAGGCTGGAGGTGGGAAGGCTGGGCACACCCGTGGCTGATTGCTCTCTCCACTTAAGCTGACTGCCTGCAGCTGGAGGCCGCTGGTTCTTTGTCCTCACTTCTACCGGCTACCCACAAGTGGATTTCCACACTACACTCGGACTACTTTTCCCCGTTGTGTATTTGTCTACTTTAGCCCAGCTCTCCATCCAGCTCTTTAGAGAGTTTTGACTTTTCATGGTGTTGTTCTCAGTTTTAGTTCTTGCCAACACCATCGCCCTTTGTTCTTTGTCTATTTTTGCACGCTGTGCCATTAAAAAGCATTGAACAGTCCTCCAAGCTTTCCGCCTCTGCATCTGGGGTCCAAACCTTCACTAGAACATTACAATTTCACACCATTTGTGGTGAATCTATAGAACAGGGATGCTCAACTGGTGGGTTGCAGGTCTTTGCTCGGGCAAAATGAATAAATAAATAAATAAATAAATGTATGTATGTAATGACCCAAAGTCTGTGAATTCATCTGGCCATCGAGTGGGGACTTAACGTGCCGTCCGTCCGACACACAGCATGCCATAAAGAGAAAGACAGCGTTTCACAGTTCCAGTTATTCTTGACAAGCAAAAAAGATTGATTTTCACTTTCGTTTTTGAGTCACAATTTCCCCGCCCCCTCAAACTGAGAGCAGGTGGCAGTGTGGTCATGTGACATTTACAGTATGCATGAGCTAATGACGTTCTAAACGCAGCTCATTTCCATGGCAGCAAAAGGTTTGCATTCTTTGCACGCTATCGCCTGTGCTGACATCAATTAATTGCCTTAAACGCAGCTTCAAAGCAGACAGGACAGACAGGTTTGCCTCCTTAAGTGTTTGACCGATCATAACTGTCACCTCCTTCTGCACTGGTGAGACATTCATTTTACAAGTTGGGGGTTAAAAACATATATTTAATGTTGTCAACAGGCCATTCCCTGCGTCACAGAGGGTGACACAAGACGACAGGGCGGTACCATTTGTGGTTCTCGGGCAGGGGTGTCAAACTCAATCACACAGGAGGCTAAAACTCAAAGCCTACTTTAGGTTGTGGGCCGAGCTGGACATTATTATTTTGTGTCTTTCTTATTGAAATTTTCAACACTTGTATATTTCTGTATATTGAAAGTCTTAAAAACCTTAAAACCTTCTTGTCCTTTTAAACAACATAACTAGTGAATGAAGCACACCCATCTGTGTCATCAGTGCACACGCACACACACACACACACACACACACACAGATGGTCGTTTGAAGTTGCGAACATGACAATAATCCACGCTGAAAAAATAGTAGTTAGTATGGTTAGATTTTGAGAAAATGTCTCATTAGCATTGACGAACAGATAAGTAAGCGGCCTACATACCTTTTATCCCGGTTCCCCGCGCGTGCGGTGCCAGGATTGGAACATACCAATAAAATGCACCCCGGTGGTTGCGTTTTCAGATCGGGACAAAATGGGCATGTGTCTTTATGTTGACATACATTTTTTTAAAAACTTCACTGGTGGGGATGGACGTTTTTTTTAAATGGGAGTGGGGGGAATGTGCATTTTTTGGTGTTGGAATTGTTGATGTGTGCAGGTCAGAGTAAAGTCAGGAAAGAGAGGCAGACTTTGTGTGACTGACTGTGTGGGGACGCTATTGTGTATTTGTCTGCCCTCATAACAGAGAGATGTGGCTTGACATGATGCCCATGTGTTAATTGCACTAAACATTTTAATGTCTGTAATTAAACAGTAATGTGCTATTTTTTACAGTCCTAAAAATAACTCAACTTGATACTCTCTGGTGCTTAATACCACAAAATAACATATATAAATATAAAAAGGAGCATTTCTCTATGGTGACAAATATGCCTTGTCAGGCTAGCAAGTTTAAGGCTACATTTTTCCTCACTTGTTTTATATGAATTTATTGAACAAATATAGCAAGAAGAGTTGAATTGTAATATTTAAAGTGCGCAAGTATTAGAATTGTTTAAATTGAGTTTTAAATGACCTCTAAATGGCAAAAAATATGCTTTTGAAAAATAGCTAGCTTACCTGACACACTGCCATTTTGAGGAAGCCATATCCTGGTCACATGACAAAACTGTTTAAAGGAAAACTGCACCTTTTTTAAAATTTTGCCCATTTTCCACAATCCTTATGTGAGACATGAACACACATCTTTCTCTTTTCTGTGCGTTCTAAAGATATAAAAACATCCATCCAATCATTTTCTATACCGCTTCTCCTCTTTAGGGTTGCGGGGGCATGCTGGAGCCTATCCCAGCTGACTTTGGGTGACAGGCGGGGTACATCCTGGACTGGTCGCCAGCCAATCGCAGGGCACATATATATAAAACAGCTACAAGTAATTCATGCACGTAATGGGACACACCAATTCCGCCTAGAAAGCCCGCCATTAAAACCCCTCCAAAAACCTCCAACAACGTTTTCTATCCATGCTGTGACCATGTAGCAAGAGGCACATTCATGATAACATGTAATACTTACAGTACTTTGCCGTATTTTGGTCATTTTAAGCCTTAGCGGAACTTCCTTCCTGGGTGAATTGATTTCACATAGCATCAAGGAACTAACTTTTCTAAACTCAAAAACAAAACCACAGCAACAGTGGCGCCAGCTTCAATATGTAGCGTTACCTTTCGCTAGTGGCCTGAGGCGTTGTGTGCGTGGTACTGATGCGCTGCAGGTGTCACTACGTGAGTAAAGTAGTTCTTCGGTGTAACAATAATAATAACAATGTCAATAATATAACTATGTTAATATAGAGGCCACATTATGTAAATGCCGCATTGTTGGCACCTTTTGGAGATTTTTTCAGAAGGCTTTATAGGCAGAATCGGTGCATCCTATTACATGCATTCTTTGCTGCCTCTTTTTAGCTGCTTTTATATCTTTAAAACGCACAGTAAAGAGAACGGCGTGTGTTCATGTCTCACATAAGGATTGTGGATGATAAAAGTGCAGTTTTCCTTGAAGGCCCATTTTAGGTCATTTAAATGACCTCTCTAGTAAAGATGGCAAGTAGTTGGATGGTCCTGCTATCGCACTCATGCACACAACAAAAATCTGCAGACGCACTCCAAGATGTTGCGTTTGATCTGTCAGTGAACTCATCAGGCTTTGTCCTCCTGGACCAAAACACTTAAAGCATACACGTCTTCCCCCTCACAAACACACAAGCATGCTTGCCAAGTGAAAATGGTCGCCACAGAATTCACTATAAATGCCAAAAATGTGCCATTTCCAATGATGTCATTTCTTGGAAATGTACAATACCTTCTTTTAACCTTTTACCTTCCTCAATAACGTCATAAGAGACGAATGCAGAGCAGTCGTGTTCAAGGAAATATTTCTGACACCATTGAGGTTATATAATTAAGGAGTACTTTTTGTGCGGATTGGTGCAGCCTAAATGCTTATTTTTTTCAATGACATTGCATCATCTTGTGACTATGAATTTGTTATCAAAGCACTCTATGTCAACTTAACCCCAAAAAGCACATTATTTTGACAAAAAACAGTTTTGAACTGAGTCAGGCCCCATTAATTATAACACAACTGTTGCTTTGAATTATTCCTCTTTAATAAATGAAACAAAATGAAATGAATGACGAGTTTGCTAGGCGCAACTGCAACCCTCTTGACTCTTACTGCGTCACGGAGTGAGGTTTACCAACATTCATCCACACAGCCATACTGGCTGCCACCTATTACACCATGACTGGCATATTTTTAGCAACAATTTTCGCCAAAATTTCCTGCTGGAGTGGCAAGCATCAAGCTGTGTGCTCTCGCATCCAAAGGCTCCTTAAAGAAGACGTCTCATCCTCTAATTTTCACCAGTGATTTATGTTCTCTTGAAAAAGTAAGTCAGATATGTTTTTATGTCAATGAAGGTGATTTTATGGCCAAAAGTAAATAAAAAAAAGACACTTAATCTATGTGATAGGTATCGATATCGGCTTTCGTTGAGAATATTGGGGAACCACGGATCGTAATCTGTAGCGGTGATTTTTATTGGTTCATGAGAGACGATGAGAGATTAACATCACACGTCCACATCCGTCAAAGTAAACAAAGAAGCGAGGACGTGGATGGGCCATGCAGGGACATGATTGGTTAGGCAGTTGACGTGTGATGTTTGATTGGCCAAAGAAGTTGCTGGGATTGCCAGGTCTGATTAGGAATGGAGCGGTTCAGCTTACGGACCGTCGTCGCTGTGGTCGTCCACCAGGATGATCTCCTTGAGCAGGTGAGGCGGAGTGTGATTGACAGCTGAGTGCACCGAGCGCAGGATGACGGACAGAGCCTCGTTGACGAAGATGAAGATGAGGGCGATTTGAGGGAGGTCGCTCGGGTAGGACAGCTCTTTGCATCTGCACGCACGTGAGAGGAAACATTTCATAGGTGATTGTAGAGGTCTGCAGGCGTTCAGCATCCATGCAAGCGCATCTAGAAAAGCGCTACATAAAAGTGATGATTGCGTTTACTGTCATTCATGCAAGCACTTCCTGTTTTGGAGCACATGATGGACCTGAGCAGAGTTTGTTTTACCCTTCCATTGAAAATTGCTCTTTTCACTATAAATTCAAGCTATATTTGTGTCTTCTATTTTGTGACTCACCTGCTGGGTCTGAAATCCGGGATGGTGCGGTCCAGAGAAATTCTGTCGCTCAGGTAGACGTTGTAGCCGTACTTATTGTTCAGGTTTTGGGCTAGGGTCTTCTCATGCGGGGGCAGCGTGGAAAGCGATACATCTCGGCCCTGATCGCTGTCGCCCTCGATCAGGCCCAGAGATTTGGACAAACCTGAGGGACAGAACCGTGCACATTTCTTTTTGCTGCAAGAAGTTTGTGTTACCTGCTGAGGAGTCAAATTAAAAGTGAAAGTGAAGACATTTGTGAGAATCAAAGACAGTCAAAGATGAAAAACACACTAATAGAGTAGAAAAGTTAAAGCCCAATGGGCCTCAAGTTCTACAAGTCAAACCACCATTTTCTATTATTTTATAAATATTTTAAATTATTTAATTATTATAATTGTTATTGTAATTAATAATACAGTGTTCCCTCGCTCCATTGTGGTTCACCTTTCACGGCCTCGCTGTTTCGCGGATGTTTTTAGTGCAATTTTTGTGCTTTTTTTTTTTTTTTTTTTACAGCTTATGAACGCTGTTAAAGGCCGAGCCTGGCCCCTTAAGAAGAATTGCATTGTGGGAAGTTGAGTGTTGTAGTTCTGTGCTTTGGCAGGAAGTGGCTGTCTCTCTCTGTCTTCTCTCTCTTCTGTCTGCACTGCCCATTGTCTTTTGAGTCCTGACTGGCTGTCGACCATTGTCAATCTCCTGTTGTGGTCATCGCTAGCAAACTAGCTAACCGTGTGTGATGCTTGCTAGCCGCCAGTAAACAATAGAAGAAGAAGAAGCTAACTGTGTAAATAAATCTTTGGTTGGAGGAGGAGGACGACGAGAAAAACAGGACGACAGCAACAATATGATTTAATAAGGACACAAAAACGCATCAGCCAGGACAAAGTGCAGTCAGAGGAGTGAAATATACGCGAGTCACTTAATTTCTCGTGTCCAACCTCGTAGGTTGATCATTAAAATTCAAACAAAGGTTTGAACAAGAGAGAAATACTAGAAAATGTTAATGCCTGTCTGAGAAAAGTGTATAAAGTGTATGGTGAGGAGTTTTACAGCCTTAAAATAGATATAATAATTGAAAAAAATAAAGGTGGCTACTTCGCGGATTTCACTTACTGCGGATCATTTTGGGAACCTACCCCCCGCGATAAACAAGGGTACACTGTAATATACTGTGATTAAATAATAACTATAAAAATATTTTAATTTTTTACATTTTATTTCAAGATGAACAAACTGATATTTGAGATAAATGTTTTAGATGTTTGACAGGGAACATCAGGCATGCAAACCTCCTCCTACTGTCACGCAGCTAAGTCATAATATGTGTTCCTTTATGACGATGGAAAGTCACGGTAGGGTCATGGACTTCCATCCAAGTAGTAAAACGACACTTAGGACTGTGGAAATCCTTGATAATGTCCTGTAATAATCATGTAAGTCTGTACTTCTTTAAATCTATTGTGATGTATGGAGGCACAGTGAGAGTACTACAGATAGTATTTACTTACAGTAAACAAATACTTCATGTCTTCACTCTTTCTGGACTAAAATCTTTTAAAAGCTCACCACATGATCAAGAAGTACTGTCAGAATTGGTTCTGGTTCTACCGTTCAGGTGTCCATACACGATGTCCTCCAGCGACTTGACCCGGCTGCCCAGCTCGTCCTCTGCGGTCCAGCTAGTCAGCTCCGGCCTCCTCACGCCCACCGGAACGTCTGGACGAAAAATGATTTGGAAGCTGCGGATGTTAATGGCGGCCCACACTGTCATGATCCCCAGCACCCCCATCCCATTGAGCAGCAGAAGAAGCCGCCATCTTCTGAACCACACAGCCATGAGAAGGACACCAGGTAGCGAGCACGGTGTGTTCTGTATAAGCAGACGTGGCAAAGCCAAGCCAGAGCTGCTGCTTAGGAGTAATTAGCACGTGGGGCGTTCAGGTTTTGCTCCATTGAAGGCGGGGTTCCCCAGAGAATGTTAAAAATGAAGTGAGGCCACGCCCCCTCACAGGTGTATGACAATGAGTGACAGCAGACACCTGGAGGAGGCCTGGCATCCTCCTAAACGTGCGTGACAGGAAAAGGAAAGGAGGTTCTAAGTACAGCTTCAAAATGAAAAAAAAGAAATGGCTGTGAGACAATCCTTTTTTGAATTATTGCGAATAAGCTGTCACGTTTGCTTGTCGCTCTGCTGCCGCCTATGTGCCATATGTTCACAGTGCACCTCAGCAGGCGAGGGTGGAGCCTGTGAGCAATCTTCATCAGTAATCACTGAGGACTCTTAAGCCAGGCAGCGGCGACATACCAGTTGCCAGATTGTACTCCTTGACTCCTGGACTACCTGCTTCCTGCTTCCTGCTTCCGCTTTGTCCGGCTCCCTGCTCCTTACCCTGCTCTCTGGCTCCCTGCTTACCTGTACCTGCCTGCTTAGTATTTGTGATCTACTCCTGTAAGGTTTGCCTTCAGTGAATTTTTGTTCTTGCTAGTTTTTGTCCTAACAGCCTTTTGCTGTTAGCGTTTTTCATTTTCCTTATTTGTACTTTGTGTTTGCTTCTTGGACTCTTTTTATATATTACATTTTCCTTTTTGTATTTTTTCGCCTCACTTGTCTGCATTTGGGATCCTAGAGTATTCGCCGTGTCCCACGGCCTCGCATGACATAAGCATTCAAGTGAAATAGGCTGTTCATCAAAAGTTGAAGACCACAGCCTTTAAAAGCTGAAATCTCTGCAAAAATATGGATGAAATGTGATTTAGTGTCAGGTATTTACACTTTCATGATCTCTTCATGGCAAAGGCAAAAAAGCTTTCTCTCTTTGAGTGCGGTGGGATTGTTGAGCTGCATAAGCAAGGCGTCTCAGAGCGCGCTATCACTGCTGAGGTTGAGTACAGTTAAGGCAGGCATTTGAAACTTCTTCAAAGCTTTCGAGGTTCACTGAACAAAAAAAGTCAAGTGGTAGACCCAAAAAAATGTCACCGGCCCTGAGCCGCAGGATCCCATCGGATGTCCATCAAGACATGGGGCCATCCTCGCCCCAAATGAAGGTTGTTACTACTGCCGAGTGCGTCCGATAACCAACAGCCATCTGCAAGAAAAGGCTTTTAAGAACAAAAAACATCTTCAAAGGCCTTGTCTCCTTCAACGCCACAAAATTGTCCGTTGGGACATTGAAAGGTGGAAGAAAGTTTTATTCTCTGATGAGAAAAAAATGTAGCCTTGATGGTACTGAAGGCTGCCAACGTTATTGGCATGACAAGGAGATCCTACCTGAGATGTTTTCCACACGGCACAGTGGAGGGGGCGCCATCATGATCTGGGCTGTTTTTTCCTTCAGTGGAACAATGGAGCTTCGGGTTGTGCAGGGGCGTCAAACGGCAGCTGGCTATGTGGAGATGGTGCAGGGGACATCCCTCATGACTGAAGGCCTGGCATCCTGGTGTGGTAATGACTGGTTTTTCAACTGGACAACACTACACTTCATAATACTCGCCTGACAAAGGACGATTTTGTGATGCAAAAGTATTACGTACTCTTTTGAACGCATATTGTTTTGAGAAGCAAAAGGCGTAATTTAACAGACGCCAGCAACCAGCCGGAACTACTTTCTTCCACAACGAAAACCGACCAGAACTCGGGCTCACGGGACCAAGTCACTGTTGATGTATTACCCTGCTGATGGGGATGTCATACAACTTCATGTCAAAAAATCCCAACTATCCCTTTGATCTCACGGTTGTCACGTTCACATTCATGTTTACCCATACAAGTATGAAGATTTTTCAGGTCCGTTCCTTTTGTTTCTTTCACTATCACAATGGGGTCCTTCGCAACAGAAGACGGTTTAGCAGGTGCAATCATGGGTCATTACTCTAATGATAATTGGCTGCCATTAACTGACGACAACATTAGGTACCACAGCATAGGTGTGCCTGACCCGGAAGCAGGGAGTGCCACTTTAGTAGGGCGGGAG
Source organism: Dunckerocampus dactyliophorus (assembly GCF_027744805.1). Classification (NCBI taxonomy): domain Eukaryota; kingdom Metazoa; phylum Chordata; class Actinopteri; order Syngnathiformes; family Syngnathidae; genus Dunckerocampus; species Dunckerocampus dactyliophorus. Next base: position 6,472,723 of record NC_072830.1, read on the forward strand.
GGAGGCTTGGCAAAAACTTTGGTGAGATGATTAGAAACTCAGGAGGGCGCTTGACGTCAGTGTGTGATGAAAAGCATCCTGTCATCAGCACACACGCACACACACACAGCTTAAAAGTGTGGCAGCAAGAGACTTCCTGCTTAGACTTTGATCATTTGTTCATCTACATACCACGGAGAGAGAGAAAGGCAGAAATGGCCTGCATGACAGAGTTCCAAGACAAAAACCACTGCTGAACTAAAAGATCATTAAGGCTTGTCTCAATTTTGCCAGAAAACATCTTGATGATCCCCAAGACCTTTGGGAAAATACTCTGTGGTCTGACAAAACAAAAGTGGAACTTTTTGTTAGGTGTGTGTCATTACATCTGGCATGAAAGTACTGCTGCATTTCAGAAAAAGAGCATCATACCAGCAGTAAAATATGGTGGTGGTAGTGTGATATTCTGGGGCTGTTTTGCTGCTTCCGGACTTGCTGTGATAAATGGAACCATGAATTTTGCTGTCTACCAAAAAATCCTGAAGGAGAATGTCAGGCCATCTGTTGGTGACCTCAAGTTGAAACCAGCTTAGGTTCTGCAGCAGGACAATGATCAAAAACACACCAGCAAGTCCACCTCTGAATGGTGGAAGAAAAACAAAATGAAGACTTTGGAGTGGCCGAACAAAGTCCTGACCTGAATCCTATTGAGATGATGTGGCATGACCTAAAAAAAAGGCGCTTCATGCTGGAAAACCCTCCAATGTGGCTGAATGACAACAATTCTGCAAAGATGAGTGGGCCAAAATTCCTCACTAGCGCTCTAAGCGACTCATTGCAAATAATCGCAAACGCTTAATTGCAGTTGTTGCTGCTAAGGGTGGCCCAACCAGTTATTAGGTTTAGGGGGAAATCACTTTTTCACACAGGGCTATGCAGGTTTGGATTTTTGTTTTCTTAAAAAGTTTATTGATCCATTTTAATGCCTGGTACAACTAAAGGTACATTTGTTTGGACAAATATAATGATGATAACAAATATAGCTTATAAGAGTTTCATTTAAGAGCTGCTCCTTGGTTTTCTTGATGATAACCAAAATCACTTAAGTTCTTACATGAATAGCTACAGTATAGCATTGTACTGCCAAAAAATGTAACTCTTATGAGCTATTTTTGTTTTGTTGTACCTTTAGTTGTATCAGGCATTAAAATCAGCAAGAAACTGACGAAACAAGGGTGGCCTAATCATTTTTTGCATATACATATGCAAATATTTAAAATTATTTCTGTATATTTTAAAAATATTTAAAATTTTGTAAAAAGGCAAAAAAAGGTTATACAGAGTATATTCAAATATAAAGCAACATGTTATTTTGAGTTATTAGTATCAACATTTCAACTATTTCTCTTTACATTGTGCCTTTTTGCTGTATTTTCCCCATTTATGCTGTTTTTTTTGTCAAATTTTTTCTACAATGTGTTACAAATAGCCCCTGAACAGTGCTATGGACACCCCTGTTCTAAAGGTAGAAGTATGCCCCAAGCAAGAATGATTTCACTTTTTGTGGCACAAAATGACACGTCATGAAGAGACAATTAAGAGAAAATTGCTGCCAGCCAGTGTCGTAGGTTGGCAGAGGCGTCACTCACCACACTGCACAACAAAAGAGTGAAAACTTCACACCCAACACTTAAAGCATTGGCTTTCAACTGGTTTAGCTGCGGGACCCTCCATCAATCACCCCTCAGTGACAGCCAGTGACCCAAATTGTGGAAATTTTTCAACTCAAACTTGTCAAATATCTTATATTTAAAGGGACCGTTTGCAACAACGTGTTCTGCAGCATTGAGACGCTGTCTCTGTCTTTATGGCACTCTTTTCTGCAGCAGATATCCGCAGCTGTGTGTTGGACGGATGGCATGTTAAGTCCCCACTCAATGTCTTTCCTCTCCTGCTCAAGTATGACAAAGTCACCCATAAACATCGCACGCACCTCTTGGCAGTGTAACAAGCGAATAACACAGACAAAAATCCGCGGTGACATCAGGTCATTACATTTTTTTTTTTTTTGCCGCGGCAAATGCCCACGACTCACTGAAAACGGTGACCCACCAGTTGAGAATCACTGCCTTAGAGGGTAAATTCTTTGTACCTTATTGCCTAAGGTTGAGGTATGCCACTAAAGAGTGAAACCATTCTTGGTCAGGGCATGCTTTTACCTTAGAGGACTTGTAGGACCCAAGTATTGGGTCAAAGAGTGAAACCATTCTTGGTTAGGGTGTGCTTTTACTGTAATATCTGGTACTATCAAGAGACGACATTATCTGACATTTATTGTATAATTACACATGTTCCAGGAATGTGAGACACTAATAGCGAGAGTTCCTCCAGCAACCTGAGCAGTAAACAATACAATCACATACAGTACACGCATATAGGGTGGCTCTGGGAATAGGGTCCCACCAGGCCCACCATGGGTGTCTAGGGATCATTTAGACTCTCCAGATGTGAACAATGTTTAGGACATTTTTCAAAATCTTCAAAGATGCTATGATTCTATAGACTGGCAGTCGTTGGTCAACGTCAAAACAACACGTGTTTTGACCATGAAGGAAAAAGCCCAACTTTAACAACAGGATTACAACAGTTTTACGTTTTGCAAAACCTCTAAGTCTGACTGCTGGCCAGACTCATGCTAGAAGTGCTTCCAATCTGACTGAGCCCTCTCACAGGGCAGCCGACCTGTTATGATGCTTTCTGGTTGTAGTAAAGTTGTCTTTGTTCAACGGGTTTGCCTCATCGGATCTGCCACTTCATCACACCATGATCATCCTGTTGTTTGGGAAGATGGAAGGCACATCACTAACTTAGAGGATAAATACTTGGTATTCTCCAAGGTAAAGGTATGCTCCAATCAATAATGGTTTCACTCGTTTGTGGTGCGGTGTGGTGTGGTGAGTGAAGCCACTGCAAGCCACCCAACTCCCCTCCACTCCACTGTATCCTAATGACTGTCGTTTTGCACCAACCATTGTTCTTTTTTTTGCTACATTTATTCTCTCAGGCAGACGTACAGTATGTCCTTAACCAAGAATGGTTTCGCTCATTTGTGATGCAAAACAACAGTTGTTAAGATACAATGGAGTTGGGCCTTCGCCAGCCAACGACAGATTCCACCCAAACGGCTGTCGTTGGCCGACAGAGGCCTCAGTCACCACACAGCACCACAAAAGAGTGAAAACATTCTTGGGTGGGACCAACGTTCCCTCTAAGGTGCGTGCGTGCCCAATCACGCACTGCTCTCGCGTTCTCAGAGCACAGAAAATCCATGCAGTGCACCAAATACAATACAACCTAAACTATAAATGAAATAAACGCATCACAATTTATCCTTTACCATTTTGCAATGCAACTCAGTGAGTGACGGAGAACAACAAGCAGTAACAACATAAAACACAATGGAGAACACTGTCCAGCCAATGATAAGATCCTGTTTGAACGTATTTACTTATCAATTCATTATATATTTATTAATTTACTGTCCAGGATATGTACATGTACAAAAGAGTGCTGTTTCTCCTTCGGGCGCAGGTAGACAATCTTGAGTGTTGACCTAATGCATACGGAATGACAATGTTATTGCATCTGTCACTCTTTTCTTCCTCATCTTGCTCTTGTTCCTTCTGGAACTAGATGCACGTGCGTCCATGACCATTGTTATATCTGAATGGAGTACTAACAAGGGTGATTCAACCCAAACGACTGTCGCTGGCCGGTAGGGGCCTCACTCCACTATACCTTAAAGACTGTTGGTTTGCAGGACAAAGGAGTGAAACCACTGTTGATTGTTGGTGACTTCAAGCAAGTCTTTGTGTGTTTGTGTCTTTTATTTAACGGATATGCGGTCGGCTGTCAGACTCCATAATGACTGGGGTGGGTGGTCAGTTGGGCAGCGGAGGGCGTGTCCTAGCCAGCAAACACAGGGCTGGGCAAGAACACGAAGGGGATGTTGGGCTGGTTTGTTCTTTTGAGAAATGGAGACACGGTTGTTCCACCGCACACCCTCAATGGTTCTGAGGGTACGGAACTCAAAGGCTTGGATCCAGGAAGCTGTGGTCTTGCAGCGTGGTCAGCAGGTCTCTGCCCCTTAAGGAAGCACTGGTAGGACGGCAGAGCTTGGTGTGACGGGAGATGTCATGCCGTCTCCATCGTGGTCTCCAGGGTCTCATGACACCAGCTGCCAGTCCTCCCTCTCTGTTCCCCTCGGGCAGTATGTCAAACTTAGCGGGCTCGGCGACGACTATGGGTGGTTCGAGACCATCACCGACATGCATTATTTTAGTTTTGGACCAGTTGCCGTGCAGTCCCAGGTTCATTGCTTCCTCACTGAACACACAAGGGGCTCCCTCCAGCTCAGTGTATGAGCAGCAGAACAAGGTGGTGTCGCTGTTGTAGTCACCGATCTTGACCCCAGGGAAAGGGGCGCACACTGTCGTCATCAGACACCCAATAACACAGTTTAAAAAAAGGGCTGGTGCGGCCATGTAACCCTGGCGGACACCGGTGGCTATGGGGAACCAGTCGGTATCGCAACATACAGCATCGTAAAGAGTCTGATTATAGCTTTGATGGAAGTGCAAGGGTACGGCGGATGTTCCACAGTGTGGCTCGGTCAACCATGTCAAAGGCGGCCTTGAGATTGATGAAGGCGATGAGCCGGTGCCAGTCCTTGCGGAATTCCCTGGCCTTCTCAATGAGGAGTGTGAGAGCTGAAATGTGGTCGGTACCACCTTGGTTTAACTTGGTTAAACTCTATGCTGATGAAAGGTGTGATGTTCTTATTCCTGTCAGACAAGCAACATCATCTTTTTCGCTTCTTCTTCTGTTAGCTGCCCATAAGACCTGCATGTAATGTGAAGCCCAGTCACAATCATATTGCTCCACATCATCAGTCTTGCACGTCATTTTGCTTCTTTTTTTCTTTCAGCCCATCAGTTTGCTTATGAAGTGATGCATTATCATTCTTAAGATCCTTAACCTAAGCTCCCCTCATGCGGACTTCCGAGCGCTCCTTCTTCATGTCATACCACATCACCATTATCCCCTGTAGTGTTCCTGGCTCTCTTCCACGTCCTCCTCCTTTGGATTTTTCTGCCCATTCTGACCGTTGATAAACATCTTTTGTTGGGCATTGGAGGTACGTTAAAAATATTGTAAATATGGTAGAGGTTTTGACATCCTCTTTCTGCTTTCCAATACGTAATGTACGGCTTGCATGTGTATTGTTTGTTGTCAGCCACTGACAGCAATTTAGCAAAGTTTAGCTCCAGTACCTCTGTTAACTATCACTGAATGCATAGCCTATCAAAACCACACAAGGACTTAAAAGTGTTGGTTGCCTCTTTTTAGACTGCTTTAGCAGACAACCGTGAGTGACAGCCATTAACATTTGTTTTATTTATGCCAAATAAAAATTTACAATTTGTATGCGGAGAAAAATACATTTGTTCATTTTTCATCTTTTCCTTTGAACTACTATTGGTGTTCTTTTACTTGTTGGTAAAAAAAGAGAATGTAATTATGAACGAGCTGCTACAGTCCTTTAATGAGCTGTCAAACATGCCCAACAAGCAGTTGAGTCCCGCCTTCACAAGAGTTTAATAAAAGCATCTAAGTGTTCACCACAAAGTGCTTGTAATAGCTTACATAAAAAGTCCACGCAAATCTAAACTCCTCGCCAGCTTCCATGATCAACAGGGCCGACGTTCAAACACGATGAGTTCCTCATGCCAGCAGCGCTTGGCGGCATGCCACCTTCTCCTTTTGGAAGTGTACCAGCATTCATGGGCGGGGAGCTCTGTGGTCTCCATCTGCAGCTCCTTTCAGGTTCAGCTGTCCAACCTCCTCAGCCTCCTCCAACGCAGCTCCTCCTCTGATAGGCGGAAACCATACGGAAGGGGAGGGCCTTCTCTGTGGCTGTGGTGTCCTGACCAACACAACATGACAGACAGCAGCGCTCATATGATGCTGATTACTACGTGCCTCCTTTTGCCAGCGTTCCCATGCTCACCCCTGTCATTGAGGCTGTTCCTGATGGCTGCCGCCAGCTGCTCCTCCTCTGTCAGTCCACCTGTGTAAGATGAGTCACGGGTTGTGTAGTCATGGCTTCTGCTTGAGTAGCCTCCGTTGGTGCCACTGTAGCCTATACACACAAACACACATACTTATGATGATGCAGGGCCATCAAACCAGCACATAAAGTGAAGCGGTGCATGGGGTCACTGTGGTACCTGAGGATGTGTAGCCAGAACTTGAAGTGAAGGCGCTTGAACTCATCCATGCTGATGAGCACACAGGTCCAGTTTCATTGTCAAGTATGTGCAGTCTACATTATCATATAGACGCATACCTGCACACGTCTTCATCACCTTCTTCAGTGGTCCAGCAGTGTAGAGCAGGCCCACCAAGATACCCGATAGGTGACCAATCAGGGAGGTCCTGGTGAAGAAGATGAGATTAACGCTGGCGGCCTCTGCTGGCCGCTTCAATCTATTGCAACAGAACTAGCGCCACTACTGACCCTGGTGCTGTTATATGGATCAGCACAAGCTCCACCCAGCTTGCATAGCGATTGGACACGGGGAAACCCATCACATAGGTCACACCCCCTGGGTAGTAATGGTTACTGAGCACCTTCAAGGCAAAAATCACCCCTACAAAGTCACGAAGAGCAGGTTGAAACCCAACGTGAAATGACACAAAAGATGCAATGTTAGGGGGGCAATGTGTTATGGGGTCAGCACATTCTCGGATTTCTTTTCTGCTTTAAATTGTAAATAATGAGTCGGTTTTATGGTAACTTAGTACAAAACTGTATACTGTATGTCTGTAATTGTTTCTTAATGTGTAAAACTGAATTTGAAATGTGTTTAATAAGGTTGAGAGGCATATTATTGTGGTTTGAGTATCAAAAATTGGCATTTTAGGGATTTTATGTATGAATGTAACCCCCCCTGCAAATAACAATCAATAACATAGCGGGGATCTACTGCATTTCTATTTCTTAGACGTGTGACCTGAGAAGCCGACTGCACACGCTTTGCTGTACGACTCGTCCTGGGTCAGCTCAGTGAGAGCCGCCTCCAGTCCCACGTAGACCACTCCTATAAGCAGAGCGAAGACAGACAGCACATAGGAGAACCAGACGCTGCCCAGCCGCCGCTCCAATCTGATGCCTTTCATGAGGAAGGACACCATGTTGAAGTACAGGTGCATGTCGTCCGCGTGGTGCAGTGGCGACAGCAGCAGGCGGCGCCAGTCTTTTAACCTGTACGCCTGCTGGACGCTCACACAAGCCTGGGAGGGGTCAACAGTCACAGTGTGAGTGGATAAGATATATATGCCTCAATGTTCAACATATTTCCAGTACCTGCATCAGTGGTGCTGCAGGGAACAGGAACAGGTATACGTTGAGGCCCAGGACAGCCAGGGTGACCGGGGGGATGTTGTTCAAGCCCACATGATACAGCTGGGAGGCCAGGAGCAGCAGCCCCAGCTGGGAGCTCCTCTCACGGCGCCGCATGATGACCACCAGGCAGGAAAATGGACCCTGACTTTAATCAACACACAATAGGTCTCGCTTTGAAAAACTTCCAATATTTAAGTTTTGAAAAGTACCATTTCGTTTAATAACATGCACTTTTTCCAGCTATGATTTACGCTATTAAAAACGTAATTTGTCTGGGTACATTGAACAGCATATATCAAATTTGGTCCACAATAGAGATGACTATAAGTACGGTAACAACACGAACTTACTTCCTGTTGAGATCAAAGCTTCTACCTGTTTCTTCGGCTAATGCAAATGCTAGCGAGAAAGTCCACTCCGCGGGCTTCAAAACGCTCCGCTAATGACGAGAAAGTGAAACCGAGGTTACAAAGCGACACTTGTTTTGATTGCACCACGTCAGCGCAGTGTGAATTTCTCAACATTGCGCGTCAATAACCGGAAGCGTTACCGCATGTCACGTGATCAAAACAACGTACGTCACGTCACACATGCGCAGTTGCCTGCTCATAGTCACCGGAAGTAGGCTTGGAGAGGTCCACGACGATTGCACTTTTTATTGCCGTCTTCCTTCGAAGTACTCTGGAATTGCCATATGTTTTGAATGAATTACAATAACAGACTAATACCACGGGTGGTGGCTGTTTTGGGGGAGATAGAAGTCCTCACAGACGGGGACCGTTGCTGCCCCCCGGTGATCAGAGTTGAGAGCTGCAGTGTTAATTGTCTATTACAACAGTGAGATAAACGCCGTCCGTGTCAAATGTACAATATCTGTTTTTACTACTTCAAACATAGTATTCTAACATATTTTCAGTTGCCACTGTGATTTATAAATCACCATTAATGTTTGTTTGAATAATTAAAGAAGTACCGTCTGGTTGATTTAATGTATAGTGTGACAGTGATTCTAAAAGCGATGCATTCCCAGCTGTAAAAGGTAGTTTAAATGTCTCACTTTAAATGTCCAAATAGTCTTGGGTGTCAATTACTACATGTGGGCCAGGTGAGACATGAATTATTCACTCGTGACGTCAATAGACTTGTCGTCTTATCACACCAGGTGAGAGACGACCCCAGCGCTTCCGGTGTATGTCTTTATGGGAAAAAAACACTCAAATTGTCACTTTTTACCTCATCGTCAACATGGGCCTGAGCAGACGGAGAAGCTTGTTGCCATGGAAACAGCTGTACGCCTGGCGGATGGGGCGAGGATGACTAATCAAGTGAACGGAAATAGTCAAGAGCTCGCTTTTCAAATTAAAAATTTGTGTTTTTGTAATTGGTAAACCAGTATGCATTATACTGAAAAATATCGCAAGGGAGCGTTTTCAATAGAAATCATCTCCACTGGAAGGCGACATATGATGACAGCAAGCTGCCTTTTCGTAGCTAACAGGCACCTAAGTGGAAATACTCTGAAAGGGCAAAGCGGGAAGTGTGTTTCGCCTCAGCTTGTAACTTGAAGTAGCGTCAATCAGTGGGGGGGAGCGGGGATTGGCAGGTAAAGGTGCGAAGTGTTAGTCAGCGTGGGGTGGACAACAGTGAGGTGACGGAGGAGGGAGGAAGAAAGGAAAGGATGGATAGAAGGCGAGAATCACAGAGGATGATGTCGTCGTGTGGAAGCTTGTACGACAGCACTAACCTGCTGCTGCAATACTGCAACAACACCGGTGAGTGGACACATCAACATGCACCACCACGCCACTCAAATGATTCAGATAAAATGTCTAAACTCCACACCAAAAACAGCCTTGATCTTTTTGTTTTGAGAGACCTGCCCTGACATTCTTTTGGAGACAGGAAATGAATGTATTCAAAAGACACAAATATTCACCGAATACCAGCAAACCGCTTAAATCCTTGGCAATGTCAATACGTGTCTTGGTTTTGTACGTGTTTTGTTTTAGTATTTTGTTTTTCAACACATTTCTTATTCTTGTCATTATTTCATCACTGCATAAGTTACAAATCTGGTGTGCATGAATTATTAGTCATAGATAAACACATTTTGTTCTACACAAATGGAATTTTAAAATGCGTGAAAACACATTGGCGGGCTGTGTAGTGCATGCCAAAGCAACAGGTGGCACTATAGCACCGAACTAAGTCGCTTTTAATGTAAACCAGGATTTACAGCGAAGTTGGCTTAACTGCTGCACGTTTTGCTGTCAAAAGACAGAATGTGTTTCAGTGTTGGGGCCAGTCATGGTACAGAATGGTTTAAGTGTTGCATTCAGTGCCCTCTGCGTGTGGGGGACATATTGAAGGGCAGGTGGCGAGGCAGCAAGGCCCACAGAGCATGTGCCAGTCAAAGGAGGTCTGAAAGCATGGTTGTTATTCAGCCTCAGCGCATGCCACTTGATACGCTGATGTAGTGTTGTGTTCAAGTGCCCACCACGGCTGCAGTAGACGGCGTTAGTGTTTGCTATTTGACACCTTCGGCTGAGAGTGAAGCATCATGAGCATCAATCATGTCCTCCTCCTTCCTCTTCTTCTTCCTCTGCCATCTGGCTTCACTGTAACCAAATACCCCCTATAGGAAGACCAACGGTCTCATTCTTAGACCACGCCCTTTGACCTCTGACTGGAGTTACTTCCCTTCTTAGCTGACGGCCATCATAGCTTTTTAGCTAGCCTCCCTAAATGATCCCCCTGAGTTAGATTCATAGTTAACTATCTCAAACGTGAAGTTATGGTTTTCTTAAAACACCAAAAGATATATTTGTTCCACTTATATGTTCTTATTTATTTAATTAATGTCCGAAAATGCTTTGTTATGCAAAGACGTTTGCATAACTGGTGCTGATTAGTGATGTGTTGGTCGTGAACGAATCGGCTCTAAGAGCCGGCTCTCTGGAATGAACGACAGGAGCCAGTTCACATGGTCAGGAGTCGATTGGGAGCCGATTAGTTTTTTAGTCGTATTTTTTTCTGTTAAAGGAGAATGTCATTGGTCAAGATGTGTGGCGGCATCTCTGTGTCCACACTAGCAGGGGGAGGGGCAGGGTTAAACACGCTGTGGTGCTCTTAGAGCCGATTCGTTTGTGAGAAATTTACATGACGAGATTTGACCTATTTTGACCTAATTTGTCTGTTGATGAGTCTTTGTTTTTGTATTTTATTTTTTTTAAATTCTAGCCTTCAATTGGTGAGTTTTAGTAGAATGATTGAATTTTGAGTCATTAATGTTTACATTTTCAGCTAAATTATTATTATTTTTTATCAAGAGCTCATTTCTTCCTTAGAGTGGTACAAACTAGCGGTGGGCCATACTGCTAATTTTGATATCAGTACGGTACCAAGTAAATTCAGGGCCAGTATTACTGATAAATTTTACTCCAAATTTTTGTAGCTCATTGAATGATTTTGTGGTTTTGCCTTTTAATTTGTTGATCTTGATTTATAATCGGGACAAAGATTTTAGGCAAAAAACATTTTTAGCAAATGTATTAACATATAATAATATTAGGGCTGTCAACGGCGGTAACTAATTAATTTCATTAATTACGTTCAATTTTTTAGTATAATTAACGCATGTGCACCAGAACAGGCACGCCTCTCTGTTGTGACGGCAGACGGATCATCATGAGCACAGTTGAGCACATAGCACAATGGAGCACAATGGAGCACAATGGAGCGTTCCTACACAGTCACAGAGAGTCCGAAACTCTTTTCTAACTTCATTCTGGCCTGAACACATCAACAGCAGTACAATTCCAACACCATATACTTTATGTATCTCCAACACACACGTCTCTGGTCCGTTCATCCTGGCAGCGACTCTTCCTCATTGTCATTACAAGAACGCGAGATGCTTTCAGAGACACTCCGAACATCATAAAAATGGCTTAAAAATGCGTGTGTGCGTGTAAATAAACAGGAAGTTAAAGAAAAACATGAAGTGGATATTCTTATCACTCACTTCGTAACTCTTAATTCGGATGTACAATTTGCTACATTTTGGTATGCTGGAAAATACACTGAAAACAAGTAAATTTATTTAAAATTACCTTATGTCTTTGGACGCAGCCCCTCATTGCTCATAATAACACGGTTTAAAGTGTGATTAAACTTTTCTGCTTCTATGAAAGAGACTGGTGTTACACAAATAGATTTTTAGACTTGTGTGGTGTCTTTTAGCTGGATTGACATATTCAGTTCATTTGGAGCTGTTATCCATCCATTTTCCTCCGCAATCCGGGTCCGGGTCGCAGGGGCAGCAGTCTCAGTCGGGAAGTCCAGACTTCCCGGTCCCCGGCCACCTCCTCCAGCTCCACTGGGAGGACATCTCACCAGGGAGGCGTCTGGGAGGCATGCGGACTAGATGCCCGAGCCACCTCAACTAGCTCCTCTTGATGTGAAGGAGCAGCGGCTCTACTCTGAGCTCCTCCAAGATGACCGAGCTCCTCACCTTATCTTTTAGGGTGAGTCGAGCCACCCTACGGAGGAAACTCATTTTAGCCGCTTGTATCCACAATATTGTTCTTTCGGTCACAAGCAAAAGCTCATGACCATAGGTGAGGGTGGGAACATAGATCGATCGGTAAATTGAGAGCTATGCCTTCCGGCTCAGCTTTCTCTTCACCACGACGGTCCGGTTCAGCGATGGCAATACTGCAGAAGCTGCGCCGATCCGCCTAAAGACCTCACGCTCCAACATTCCCTCACTTGTGAGAGAAATTCTGTCCATGAAAATTATGAACAGAATCGGTGATGAAGAGCAGCCTTGGCGGAGGCCAACGTTCACTGGAAACAGGCTTGACTTACTGCTGGCAATGTGAACCTGGCTCCTGCTCCGGTTGTACAAGGATCGAATGGCACGTAGTAGCACGCCACCAATCCCGTACTCCCGGAGCACCCCCCACAGGACACCGTGAGGGACACGGTCGAATGCCTTTTCCAAGTCTACAAAGCACATGTAGACCGGTTGAGCAAACTCCCAAGTACCCTCCAGTACCCTTGCAAGGGTGTAGAGCTGGTCCAGTATTCCGTGACCAGGACAAAAATCACATTGCACCTCCTGTAGCCGAGGTTTGATTAACGGTCGTACCCTTCTCTCCAGCACCCTGGAATAGACTTTCCCAGGGAGGCTGAGGGGTGTGATCCCCTATAGTTGGAACACACACTCCGGTCACCTTTCTTGAAAAAGGGGACCACCACCCCAGTCTGCCAATCCACAAGTACTGTTCCCGACTTCCACGCAGTGTTGAAGAGACGTGTCAGCCAAGACAGTTCCTCAACATCCAGAGCCTTCAGGAATTTAGGGCGAAACTCGTCCACTCCCGGAGCTTTGCCACTGGAGTTGTTCTGTCATTTATCTTTCTGTTCATTAAATACAGTCAAAAATTTTATATTTCAGACATAGTTGATAATGGTGATTAATCATGATTAATTCATTTTAACACTGTAATTAATCTGATTTAAAAAAATAGCCATTTGACAGCCCTAATTAATATAAGTACAACAATATAAGATAACAATATAATACATGATAAAAAAATATTAACAATACAATTGATTCTCTTTTATTAAATACAATTGTGCAAAATAAGCAAAAACTGCTATTGGCTGTTATGAATTTTTTATTTTTTTGGCCCCAAAGTCCTCCTCCAAATATTGCACTGGCTATGTAAATATGCTGGCTGCCCCCTAGTGGTGGCCCAATAGTTTGCTCAGATCGATTTTTTTTTTTTTTTTTTGTTTTTTTTTCAGAACAATTACCTCTCAGTAGGCAATAAGAAGTTGTGTGTTTGTGCAAACATGTAAATGATGTGTGTGTAGCCCTGCAGCATTTTCGTGGGGGTGACTGGTACTGATTCTGCTGCTGCCTCCATCCCTTTCGTTTTGTCAACAAGACAGAAGAGGAGGCGCGGGGCTTAAAGGAGTAGTGGAGGAGGAGAGGAAAGGATGGAAGGGGAAAGTGGGCGTGATCAATGTGGGGGAAGCCTGAGGGAAGGGCGAGAGAGAGAGTGAAAGAGTGACCAAGCAGACAGGGCGGGGCCGGAGGGAGCAAGGGGATTGTGCTGAGTGGGCAAGCCGCCTCTCTTGACTGTTGCTCTGCGGACTGACCATTTGATTGACAGGAGCAGGATGGCAGGTAGGCCAGACTAGCCCCACCTTCATCATCCTCATCATCCTCATCATGACCATCAACGTTTCAGCATCACTCTCAATCTTCATCCCATTGTGTGACCTCCTCCTCATCTTCCTCCTCTTCTGTGGTCATTTCTCTGCTTCCTGACAATGATCATGTGACCTTATCTCTCTCTCTGTGTGTGTGTGTGTGTGTGTGTGTGTGTGTGTGAGATTCAAGGGCAAAGTGTAGAGTACAGTAGCTCTGTGGTAGTATATACTGTCCTCCTCTGCATCCATCTTTCTATGTCATACTGAGTCATGCTAAAGGCTAACAATGTTCTGTTTGTAAGGCAACCACACAATTTCAGTTTTGGGACACAAATGTCAATGTGCACTCATTGGACACTTTATTAGGTACATTAATGAACTGCCTTTTTAGAGCTTACAGTATTGTGCTTTCACAACTGTTTAATTTTATATTGTTTAATAAATAAATAAATATATATATATATATATATATATATATATATATATAGTTTAATACTTTGGCACTCTTTTATACAGTTAAATAACTTCTAATAACAAAGTATTCATTACAGAAACAGGAACGTTTAGACGTGTGAGGTGTGGAAAAATGACAAAAATTCCTGCAGACACACTCCAAAATGACCAAAACTCTTCCCAGAAGAGTGGAAGCTGTTTCTTCACTTTTCACTTCCTGGAGGTGTCCTAGTACTATTGTCCAAGTATTGTATATAAGTTGTACACTAATTAAAATATGTTGTGTCAGTAACGATTAATAGAGTAATCGGTTATGCCCTAGACCAGGGGTCTCAAACTCAGTTTGACTGGGGCCGCTGGAGATAGGGTCTGGGTGAGGCCTGGCCGTATGAAGTATTGGGAGTAGGGCTGGGAATCTCGGGGTACCTTACGATGCGCGATGCATGGCTCACCATAAACATAATATCTCCATACAGTGGGGAAAAAAATAAATCATAGTTTGTATTTTGCTGCATTCAGCTGTGATAGGCTGCAGCTTACCCGTGACCCTAATGAGGACAAGCGGTATAGAAAATGAGTGGAATTTTTGCAGCATATTTTAAGCAGCAATGCAGCCAAAAAGGAGACTTTTCGTACAACAAGTGTAAACAGGATTTTAGTTTAGATGTCTGACAAACATTAAAGCTATTTTAAACTCATTAGGAAAACATCGCTCAAGTAGATCAACTCTATAAAGTAGAAGCAAAACAAAAATACATATTTTGTGTAGTATGGCAGTAGTGATGCATTCATTGGAGAGAGACAGAGAACAACCCTGATAATGTTGAACAGCACGACAATGTAAAACGTAAACTAAACACACATATACACAAACACACACCACAGAAAAATGAACGTTTCTCTTACTAAACACAGCGTGGTGACAAACGAGGTGGTTGTGCATGTCTGTCGTATTTTTGTCAGACACTTCTTCCATACTGCAAAGTCCTTGTCCAGCATTGTCTCGTCCATGCTGGAAAAGTCAAAGTGAGTCCACACTTTTAACTGGCGTGTCTTTCCATTCCTGGCCAATGTGTTATGTGCCATTTTTTTGTAATATTTTTTTCTTCTGCTTTCATTTCTTCTTCTTTTGTGGTTTCCACACAGTTTTTCTGCCGCTGTCACGTAGAGCTCCTAGATGACATGTAAAATGCTCACTCGACTCACTGAGAAGGAACAGCAATGCAAGTTTACAGCGGTTATATGTAGGGATGTCCGATAATATCGGCCCACTGATATTATTGGCCCGATATTGGCACAAAAATATTGGTAATATCGGTCAATGTCGGTATCATTTTTTTCCCTATGATAAAAGCCGATTAAGTGCCACAGGCAACATTGCTGTCACCATAACAGTCAGCATGCAGCTTATACTTGAGCTGATGTTTTGCTTAACCGTGTTTGGGGTGGCAGGACGTGGCGGGTTGTGAAAACACCGCTAACGGTGAGCGTAGACATACAGTATATATGTAGACGCTGCATCGAGCGCTGAGCCATACTGGATGGGGCAAGAGTCGGAGCAGAGAAGATGCCTCATTCATGTGCTGCAAAACAATTCCCAGGGAATAACATTTCGCTGGTAAGACTTAACAATTACCTTTGATAGTTTTTGGCCCATGGACTGCATCATTTGGCCATTATAACATCATTTTGGGAGCATAATTTGCAGACGTTGTGGAAAACACTGTATTCCCGCGCACAAGTCATTCATTCATATTTCTATGGCAGCCCTCACCAAATGGCGGACCTCGGACCGGATCCGGACACAGTGATGGCGCTTTATGGACCCGTGACCAATTGAACTGAATGGGAAATATAATAACACATAATCATGTTAGCGGACTGATCGCAGCGGCAGTTTGTGGGCATAATTACTTCAGTTATTATGGTTAAGGTGACAGCAAACACAGTGACGTCACTCAAAATAAGCCAATGAAATTGTTTACTTGCTGTGAACCATCCATCCATCCATTTTCTATGCCTCTAATCTTCGAATAGGACCATGGCTTTGCTCAAAAGTAAGAAGTTGATGGAGAAAACCGAACATTGAAAAGTGAAAGGACGGCCCAATATAGTTGCGCCCAGTATGAGACGACTACACGAGTCG
Organism: Dunckerocampus dactyliophorus; assembly: GCF_027744805.1. Classification (NCBI taxonomy): domain Eukaryota; kingdom Metazoa; phylum Chordata; class Actinopteri; order Syngnathiformes; family Syngnathidae; genus Dunckerocampus; species Dunckerocampus dactyliophorus. The sequence continues at coordinate 6,488,994 of NC_072830.1, forward strand.
TAGCTAGGGATGTCCGATATTATCGGCCACTGATAATTATCGTGCCGACACTGGCAGAAAAAAGTGATATGGGCCAACATTGGTATAGTTTTTTTTTTGCGTACAATAAAAGCAGATACAGAACTTTTAGCGCCAAGGTCTCAAACTTGCAACACTGCGGAACTTGCTGGATCATGTTAATAATTATTAATAATAATAGTTAATAATGTGCTGCTCACAAGTCTGTGAAAATAGGGTATTTTTTAAGGTGTTTTTTAAAGAAAGACCTAAAAAAAACATCACTCAGCAACGTAATAGGTAGATAACAACAGACAAGACACTACCAACGAATAATGCAGAATAACCGACAACTATGTGAGCTCCAAACAGTACCGCAAAGCACGCTGGGAAACAGCAATCGCTGCTGTCAAAACCACATAAGTAGATGCCGCTTCGCTGAGCCATACGTCAGCGCCGCCGCCACATTTGGATGTGGCAAGGCTGCGCTGTAAGCGAATACTTCATAAAACGCCTTTCTACAAAGAAATTAAAGTTAATGCCTTTCGTTTATACATTCTACTTGTCACTGACAGTATGACACAAAGCTAATGTGTTTTTTGTTCAGATTGACCTACATTGGATGTGTTTTTGGAAATAGTGTGTACCCCCCTGCCCTGCATGGATTTAAAGTGACAGTAGCAGCATAGAGAATGTTTGAAGGAAGTGACAGGTCTGAACTGGTGCTGCATTGTTCGTCCTCTTTATCCCCATCCATCTTCATGCCGTTATGGAAATAATAACGCTGCTTCCTGTCTCATTTCACTGCCAGATGTGATACCACAATGGTTAACTCGTCACTTGTTTGGTTTTAATCATCCATAACGACTTTCATGTATGCTTCTGTGTTGTGAGTTAAATTACGCTTATGCCGAATAAAGTTTTTAGTGTAATCTGCTCATGTGGGCCACAGATTAAAAATGCACATTTTTGTCTCATTAATCCTCTTTTCCGCTGCTGATGTCATCGTGGCGGATGATCAGACAGGAAGCACGAAGGACTGGATGGCGCGAGAAGTTGGAAAAACAAGAAATACTGTCGCCGGTTCTGTTCACAATTTTCATGGACAGAATTTCTAGGCACAACCAAGGCGTCGACAGTCCAGTTTGGAGGTCTTAGGATCTTGTCTCTGCTATTCGCAGACGATGTGGTCCTGATGGCCTCAACATGTCTGTGATTACAAGCTTGTTGTGTTTGCAGATACATATAATTATACTATTACATTTTGACCAGTAGAGGGCACTGTAGGACTGCGGATAAAAGTTGTAAAGACCAACTAGGCTTGTTATTCTACACCACCCACAGAACAAAGCTGTGCTACTATACAGTATATACGGCAGCTTTAGTTCATCAGGAAGTAACGGGAAGTGACGGTGCGACGTCACGAGCAGGAGAGCTAGGCTGAGTGCTAGCTGTGAGTGTCGAGAGAGTTGGGAAGTGTGTGGATGTTGGCGTGGATGTAAAGTCCTGCAGTGTTCTCTGCTGTTAATAAAGCGATTAAAGTTCATCGGTGACGTGAGTCTCTCCTTCCCCACAACAAGGGGCATTATAGTATTGACCAGTGCACATTGTCTCACACCAGGAAATAAACGGTGTCACTGTCTGCAACAAGCTCAAAAGAAGACGGCTTTTTTATGTGGAACAACTGACAGTTTGTGTGGATCTTGTGAATGATTGTGACTGAGCTAGGACTCAGTAATTAAAGTCTACACACGACGGTTTCATTGGTTAAAAAACAAAACTTTTTGTGCATGAAGCTTCTGCTTGAGTCGGTATTTTGGCCGCTATATGCGGTCAGATATTGATCAAGGGAGACAAAATGGGTGGCCGCTGGCTGCATTAGACAGGTGACTGCTATACACAGGGTCTATAACACGTACATTTTCTGCGGGGGATTTTTCAGTGGCCGCTAAGACAGGTTTGACTGTACTTAAAATTTTTGAAGCTTTATTTTGGACTTTTGGATTTGACTACTCCGCAGCCAGTGTTTTCCCCACAGGATTGCAATCTATATGTGGTGTTGGGTAGTGGGAGGGCTGGATGACATCACCATCTATGTGTGTGGACGTGTGCGACATTAGCTCATGTTTTTAAATCTTATTTTACATGAAGGTCTTGACCTACGGGTGTTGGTTTCATTTTGTGCAGGGATAGAGGCCAGCGTTGGACGCGAGTGTGCATGTTGCACATGACATTAAACACACAACCTTGTAAAAGTCAAGAGTTGCTTCTCGTTTTGTTACCCGCATGCAAAGTCTTAATTATTCATTTATATTGTTAAGTTTCCTCTCAGCTCTCCTTTCAGCCTGGGAGAAACCTAAAACCTCAAACACTACATGGACAAAAGTATTGGGACAGCTCCAGGAAGTAGAACGTGACAAAACTGTGTGTCCATTGTTCTTTCCCACCAAACTCCTCCGAGCATCCCTTTATGGCGCTTGCTTCGTGCACGGGGAACAGAAAGCGGCCTTCAAAAGTTGAAAGCGTACAAATGCTAACGTGTCTTGCAGATGACACGATGTCGGCGGGCAGCAACATGGACATGGAGGACCGCGTGTCCCACCTGGAGCAGAAGCTGCAGCTCCAAGAGGACGAGATCCAGCTGCTGAAGGCCGCCCTGGCCGACGCCCTGCGACGTCTGGGCTACTGCGAGGAGCACAGCCTGGCCTCGCAGGCATCGGGTGCCCACGCCGCTGGGAGGCGGTCTCTGGGAGGAGCAACTGCGACCCCGCCTACCAAGGGTGAGTAGGAAGTGGGCGGGGCCTGCCTTAAAACTACTTAGCTATTTGACGTTTACATGTTGCAATAGCTTGACTGCCATCATTTTTGCAGGGGTTTCCAAAGTGCGGCCCAGGACCGCTTTTTTTATTGGCACACAAAAAACATATATTTGATATCTAAAAATATCAAAGTGACCCCTTGCATTTTTTAGTATTTCTGTATGCAGCCCTTGGTGGAAAAAAAGTTTGGACGCTCCTGATTTTGTGTGTTACCAAGTATCCTACAAGACCAATTCCAGTCCGAAAAAGCCAATAATTAGATTACTACTAGATTACTCCCAATAGATGTTGGAAAATAAGTTTTTTTGACGTAGCGTGAATATTGAACTGCTAGCATCCCTGCATTAGCACCCTTAGCGCTCACGCTAGCTTGTGCCGTCAGTGCGTCAGCTGCTGCAGACTCTTCCCTCAAAGCCGCTGAGCAATGGCTACGTGCAACACAAACGCCTCCTGTCCTCCCCCTCGTCTCCAAAGAAGGACGTCTTGCAGTCCATCAAAAGGTATACTTCATGCACTAAAGGATAACGTGGGTGACTTGGAATATGCAGATTTAGGCTGGTTTATGACGTCGTGTGTCTCTTGTCCCCCGTCCCAGAAAGAGCATGTCCACAGAGCGCCTCACGCTGGTCAGGAGGGAGGCGGCAGCAGAGAGTCGAAGTCGAACTACCTCCTCCAGCAGCTCCTCAGGTGGCAAAAGGTAATTAATTGACTTTTGCACCACATACCGTGGTGTTTATTTGCACATAGCGTAGTTTATTTTGTGCCTGACGGTATGTGAGGATGTTTAGGGTGAAACCTGTGTCCATAGTCCAAGTGCAAGTCCTCCATGTTCTTCTTATTATTAAAAAGTGCCTGTCAACTGTAAACTACTGTCTAGTTACACAACATTAAATGTAGAAGCACTGTGAAGTAGCCAAGTTCCAGAGTCAGTGAAGGCAACACTCTGGTCACTTTGCTGCAAACCAAACGTGTGTGTGTTTTTTATTTCTACTTCCTGTTTTCCTTTTTGTCCTTCATGCTGTTTTAATTATGTCAGCACAAATCTCCTCCTCCTCCTCCTGACTTGGTAACTTCTCAGTATCACACACTGTGCCTTTTACAGAAACAATAATGCTCATTTTTGAGACGTGCTGATTGAACGGTGTATTTGTAATGCTGCGGTTACCTCCAAAACATAGTTATCTTCATTCATTATTAGACTTTTTGCATTGGATGTCATTGGATTGTGCAGCTTTCCTTCCATCACATTTCTAGTGGGGGGCCGGGGGAGCGATCCAAATATTGATAGTATCGAAAGCAAGTTTGGCATCAGCATAGGATCGACACTAGTGTGATTAGATTGATATTTTTCATTTCTCTTCTATGTTTATTTAAACAAATATCAGTAGTTTGGTGGTGTCTTTTGTGGTGATCATATTGTTACATTGTTGGTATTGTTATTGTTAAGTTGCTAACAAACTCAAGCAATACGTTTTTGGAGACAGGAGGGCTTTAGGGGCGAAAAGCCATAGGAGTTGGAATAGAATAGGACAGGAATGAAAGCCAATAGTATTCGTCTCTTTGTTACCTATTTAATATTTATTACATTTATTTATAATTTATATATGTATATTTGATTTTTTAAATATATTTCTTATTTATTAATTTATTTTAACATGTTTAAAATATGATTTGATGATTTATTGCTATATTGTGACTAATCAGCACATTAAGGTCAAAATCATTCTGTGAGCTTGAAAAATGTTCCTGTAAAAAGTATCGGTGTCTGCGATACTGGCCCTGTATTTACTTGGCGTCGGCTCGATACCAAAATGTGCAGTGTTGTCATTGGAGAAGGGGGCCGGAGGAGGAGGCGGGGCTGCACGCTGGGGAAGTGTGCTGTGATTGGCTGCCAGCAGCATAAAAGTTAGCAGCAGGGTGAAGGAGGAAGTGTGAGAGTGTGTATGTGCGAGTGTGTGTGTTGCTGAGGGACACAAAAGGTGTTTTCTTCTAACGGACGCTCGCAGACATGAAGAGATCCTCCAGGTAAACTTTATTCCACTTTATCAAGTACAGAAATAAATATCTGCAACCGGTGTGGCTAGTAAATAATAAGGTATAGTTGAAGCTTGATGGAAGTTATTGTCCATAATGAACCAGGGTGCGATTTTTAACATTGTATTACATTGTGCTGTCATAGCAACACAACACAACAAGTAGTTTTATATGTTCATGTTGGTGTTGTTCGTACTTTAGAAGCCTCGTGTGTGCATGATTGATACACGCTGTGGCTTGTTAGTGTGCAGACAAATGCAGCAAGAATGCATGAAGAGAAATATCCCTTTAAGAGGCCGGGTTGTGTTGCATTCAAGTGTCCAATGGAGCATTGGTTGTGATGGTTGTCACACGTCTAGTAGGGTGAAAGGAGCTCATTCTAGCATTCGACCAGCCAAAAGGTCTCCGCAGTGTCCCAGCAGCAATTGAGGAAGTGTCAGATGAAGATAGACACACAAATATGTATAGTGTATGTATAGTGTACCAATCCAATCGGCTTTATTTCACATTTAAATGTTTAATATGTAGCAATAAACAATGATTTGAGAAGTAGATGGTGTCAAAGCAGACACGAAGGGCTGGCTGTGGGTGGGTGTGGTTTGGTAGGTTCTGCTGAGCTTGCACTAATCGCATTAAATTGATTAGAGCTTCTGCTGTGCGCTCAGTGTTGTTTTGTCGTCAACGCCAGCAGCATTTCTCCTCCTGCTCCTCCCCATACCGCATCCACCAACTTTGACATCAGAAAGCATTTCAGTCTGACTGGATGCGTCCGGTGAGACTTTTAATGCGCTTCTAATGGACTCACAGTGGAGAACCACAGTTTGGACCTCAAGGAGCTCCATTAGCTGCAGTCTGTCTGCTTGTGTTGTTGTTGAGCTCCTGTTGTTATCATGATGATGATGATGGTGTGCACATATTAGAAGACTGGGACCATATGAAATGACTTCTCGTGTTTAATTAAAGTTATGGTGTAGTTTATTTGCAACATGCATACCAAAGTGACACTTAAGAGCATATGGCAGGCGATTGGTTGCTTCGTGCATCCATGCATGCAACAGTGGCTTCTGGTTGGCTTGTCATGTCAATGTGGTCCCGCCCACTTGAGTCAGCGCCCACTGACTTGGGCCAAGTTCACAGAATGTCCTCCTCTAATTACTGGCCCCGGGTGCTGGCCCGGTTCATTGCAGAGTGTCCAGGAGACAAACAGGCCTTTGTGTGCTTGTTGGGTTGGCTGCGGTCATTGATGGCCTTCTCGGCAGCGTGTCCATGGAAACCACCAGAAAAGGCAAACAAGCCTTTGGTCTGGCTATTTGGTTGACGCCGTCCTTTTGATTGACACTCCTCCTCGTCTTACTTTTATGTTCATGACATGTTTGTGCTGTGGTGTTTCTCACATTCTCTTTGTTTGTCTACCTGCCAGGTGTTTCACGCCTGTTTGCGTTCTGTCAGCTGACATCCCATCATAGCCAGTCTCAACACTGCAGGCGTCACAATCCAGATTCTAGCGTGACAAATGAATGTGAACGTACTTTGTAATTTTTTACACTGTGGCTTGCTCCCATGCTAAATACACATTTGGCTATCATGCTGGAGGCTAAACTGACCTGCTTGTGTGTGTTACATTAGTGGTCTGCGCTACTGTGTTTAAGGACGTGCTGTGAGGCGTGCTCTGCAGGTGTAAGAGGAGCCACTAGAGGGCAGAGAGCAGCATCACGTTCCTGCAATCAGCAGCTGAAATGCTGTGGGGTTTTGTTTAAAATGACGCATTTACTGTAAAAACTCATTTCACTAACATTTCCATATTGGGGAATGGCAATCTGGGAGTCATTCAGAAGCATTTTTTTTTAAATCTTGTAACATTATGACCCTTTTTATGAGGGTTAGAATAAAGATTATTTTATAATTAAAGTTATTTTTTTTGTCTTTCAGTAAATCCAAAGAATGCACCTTCAATGCAGGTAAGAGCCTCTGTCCGTATCGCCTTGTTGTTGTTTTTGTAAATACGACTTTACTGCAGCACTTTAGTTTGTACACAACCTTGTGTGTCCGCTTTGAGAGCATGTAATACAACATAGACGGGGGGGGTTACAGTCCGAGAACACCAGCGAACAGTGGGGGAAAAAATTAGACTAATGGAAACGCCAGGCTCACTCCTCCCCCTCCAAACCCTCCTGCTAGCCTGAGACATTGGCATTCTTCTCCAATTTTGGAACATTTGCAATAAAAGTGACTGTTGTAGCCCACCAATTTGTTTCAGTTCCAGTAACTCTCACCTCACGACAAAGGAGGCTAAATCAGAACGCAGCAATGTGCCTGCTCACACAACAGCATTGCATGTTGTGGCTCAAAATCAGCCTTTGCGACCTCAAAATGAAGGCACAAATATAACTCCATAGATGTGCACCTCCAAAAAACGCTGCTCATTAGCACTGACTGTTGTAATGCAGCCCCTCTCCCCTCAACCACCATCGCTTCGCTCGCCCACGACACTGAGCCAACAAGCCAAATAGCTTTGTAGTTTGCTCATAGAGCCCACGCCACAAGCCCAACCCCGACGAAGAGCCACAAAAGTAGGGATGCCCAAAGTGCGGCCCAGGGGCTGTCTGCGGATTGTGGCTAATTTGTCATTGCATCCCTGCAGAAACAAAATAAAATTGAAAAAATGGTAAAAATAGAGCAAAAGTCACAATGACAAAAAGCTGAAATGTTGACACCAACAACCAATAATAACACAAAGCTTTGTATTTTAATACAAAGCATTAAATATCCGTCACTTTTTCAAATTAATATATGTATAGATCTTATAGAACAACTTGTAGATTGCAGGATCACGGTCGAGACCAGAGATCTTGGGCTCCAAAAGGTTGGTGACCACTGATATAAATGCATAAAAGCATAATCCAGGTCCTGGATTATGCCTCACACTTCACACGCATTTGAAATTGTAAAACGTATAGGCGCTCACTACTAACTAAAAGCTACTAACTACTCGCCTTTTAGCCTGGTCGTCAGGCTATAACTGCTCCAACCGAGTTTCCGTCTCCTGTGGCGGCGCCTCCATCTCCCTCTAAAGCGACTAGCCGCAGTACGCGGCTCCACAGGGTCCTCCCGGCGAGCAGTCCGAGATGAAGCAGGTGTTCCTCCAATGCTGCGCCTACATAATCCATACTGCTTGCCTGTTGTAATTCCAGTAAGGGCTCACCATCATATATTAACTTGTGCTCAGTTTGCTGCACGTTGTGAGGCTGGTTTGCAAGAATGTCCACTGTACTCCACTGCTGCCTCAGCCACATTGGGGGCCGCCGTCTTATGCCTACGTTCCGGACCTTGGCTCGATTTTCCAGGACCCTTTTAACTTTCAAGTGGTTAGCCTCTGGATGTTATTGTGACATGAACATCCCTCTGATCCCTTTCCCCGCAGAGGACGGCTACGTGAGGATGTTCCTCCGAGGTCGCCCCGTCACCATGCACATCCCAGACGAGCAGCGGGCCGATTACAGCCTGGAGAACAAGGTAGCGGTACCTGACCGCAAGCTGAAACTGGAGTGGGTGTATCCTCCAAGCGGTAGTTTACGTATAAAAGTCCGCGTCGGCACAGAAAAGCATGTTTGCCTTCCCTAACCGGGCCGTGAGCAGGTACGGCTACCGAGGGCGGGACTGTCGCTCCAACCTGTACCTGCTGCCCACTGGAGAGATCGTCTACTTCAACGCCTCAGTGGTGGTTCTGTACAACACCGAGGAGCAGCAGCAGAGGCACTACCTGGGACACACAGACGACGTCAAATGGTGATAAAGACCTGACCCACACGTTCATACACACTGTGGACGCGTGAAGTAATGAAGATTCTCTTCTTAGCCTGAGTGTGCATCCTGACATGGTTACCATAGCAACAGGGCAAGTGGCCGGAAATACAAAAGATGGAAAGGTACACAAAACATACACACACAAACTAACGAGGTGTTGATATTCTGTCAGGAAATTCTTGTGCGAGCGTTGAGGGATGACGTCGCCAAGTAATGGTCGTGTCATCACAGCACCTCATAGCAATGTTCAGATACCACGTGGATCAATAACGAAAGATCTCAAACAAGTAACACATTTTGTTCTTTGATTTATGATGCATTCAAGACTGTGGGGGAAGTTGGAAAAAATCCAACTTGGTCCGTTTGTTTGAATTGTTTGGTAGCCGTCACGCTATTTCCATGCTAGACTGTATTTCCTTGCGTTAGCATGTAGCTTTGTGTCACTGACTGACTGTGGGAACTGCAGCTGCTGGCTCCTCACGTTCGTGTCTGGGACTCGGTGAGCCTCAACACGCTCCATGTGCTCGGGATGGGCGTGTTCGACAGAGCTGTCACCTGCGTGTCTTTCTCCAAGTCGGTAAGTGGCGCCCCCTGGTGTGCACTGTAGCCACCTGTAAAGCCTTCGGGACGATCCACTAAAGTCCGGTGTCGTCCTCAGAACGGAGGCAGCTTCCTCTGCGCCGTGGATGACGCCAACGACCACATGCTGTCAGTCTGGAACTGGCAGAAGGAGAAGCAAGTGGCCGACGTCAAGGTAGCATGACCTCTGACCCCCGTTCCACCTCTTCAGAACATTTAACCCTCCCTCCTCCTTCAGTGCTCCAATGACTCCGTGCTGGGGGCTGTCTTCCACCCCATGGACGCCAACCTGATTGTGACTTGTGGAAAGTCCCACATTAACTTCTGGACGATGGAGGGAAACACGCTGGCTAAAAGACAAGGACTCTTTGAGGTGACCACACCGACACAGCCTATTAGTAAAGTAATATGCATATTTAAGCACATTTTACTGATTTTTTTTTGCCTAAATTAAGCATTTTCAAGCATAGAAATGGCAAAATTAATAAAAATCAAATACAGTACGTATAAGGCATTCTGAATACGCATTGTAGTATATGCAGTATTCTACACTGGTCACTAGGTGTCAGTAATGTTACTGCAATGTTGGGTGAGACACACAAGCACCAGACTTGATCGCCGGAACATTTTTGTGTGTGTGTGTGTGTGTGTGTGTTTTTAGTACTTTTTTAGCTTCTTACCTTGTCCTCCTTTTCCACTCCATTTGAAACACTAAGTTTAGAAAAAATAAATTGGAGGCTGACTAGTTAGCTTGGTAGCTTGCTATATGCTATGAGCGATGGCCGTCTTTTATGTCCTTGAAGTGTTCTGTAGCCTGTGCATTGGTGGCAATGTGGAGTGTAAAGGTGATTATAGGGGTGTTACTTTATGTCTACTGGGCTCTAATAATGGTAAAAAAAAAAAAAAAACCATTTAGAAACAGTTTTTCTATGCTCTAACTATAAAAGTATTCTGTTTATTAATATTGAATCCTACCTTGCGGAAATTCACTTATCACAATCAGGTCTGGAACCAATTAACCACGATGAATGAGGGATGAGTGTATTGGATAGTTGGAGTTTTAAGGTGACTATAGGGGTGTTATTTCATGTCTAGAGGGCTCTAATAATGTTAAACTGTATTTAGAAGGTTGTAAACAGGTGTTCTATGCTCTAGCTGTGAAAATATTCCATGTATAAATAAGGAGTCCTACTTTACGGAAATGGACTCATCACAGTTGGGTCTGGAAACAATTAGCTACCCACAATAAACGAGGGATCACTGTAGTTCATTACATTTAACTTTGCTGTTTGCTACATTTGTACATGATTTTTTGAATGATCTTATACTTGCATTCAAAATTCTAAAATGCAATACAAACATTTTTTACACACCAAGGATAGATTTTAGGTTTTTAAAGAAAACTGCACATTTTTTGGAATATTGCCCATCATCCACGATCCTTGTGAGACATGAACACACATGGCTTTCTCTTTTCTGTGCGTTCTAAAGATATAAAAACAGATAAAGAGACAGTATTACTGCATGTATGGAACCCACTTATTCCGCCTATAAAGCCTCAAAAAAGCCCCAACAACGCTGTATTTACATATAACGTGACCTGCGTATAACCAAGCTACAGCGACGTTGTTGTTGTTGTTGTTGTTATTATTATTATTATTATTATTATTATTATTATTATTATTATTGTTAACATTGTTACGCCATTCGAACTACGTTACTGGCGCACTGACACAGAACACACAGCGGCTAGCTTGACCACACAAACGCCTGCAGTACGTCCCGCTCAAAACGCCTCAGACCACGACAAAAAAGGTTACATATTTGAGCTGACACCACTGCTGCTGTATTTCTGAGTTTGGAAAAGTTAACGCTAGGTGTAGGCCTTCATTTCTATATTGATATGTGAAATCAATGCGCCGAGTACTTCGAAGTTCCGGTAATGCTCACAATGGCCAAAATACTGTAAGTATTACATGTTATCATGAATGTACCTGTTACCACATGCTTGTACATTCATGTCTCACATAAGGATTGTGGATGATGGGTAAAATTTTAAGTGGGGTGATTTTAGACCCAATGTGTTGAAGCAGTACAGTGTTCTCTCTCTACATCACGGTTCACCTTTCGCGGATTTGCTCTTTCCTGGATTTTTTTATGTGCCATTTTGCATGTTTTTTTAACGTCGTATGAACGTGCATTGTGTTGTGAGTCCTTGTGGTGTATTAGAGTGATCTATCGGTGCTCTGTTGCATGTGTCTGTTATTGTATTTACTATTGCTACCAGTAGAGGGTGTTGTATACTCATGTGAGAGATGAAGACGTGTCCAGATGTGTTGGTTGTCTCAGTAAATATAGAGCCACAACAGTCCTGATTGGTTAAGTGAGAACCCGCCCATTGTCTTCTGCGTTCTGATTGGCTGTAGATCATTGTCAATCAATCTCCTTCACGCAGGACTGCCTGTTTCCCGTCGTATGGCCGGTAGCTGCTAGAGATCATACATGCTGAATGAAGGCAGAAGTTACACAGCTCTAGGGCGCCTAAGTCAGTGAACTCACCTGAACACTAAAAACTACTCTGGACCCCAAAAGGTTAAAATAGAAGATGAATGGTCAAATTGTCGAAAAGGAGGTGCAGCATGGACAAGAAAAGTTTACTTATGATGGAGCCTTGAGGTACTTCACATGTTTACTCTGAGATTATTTTTCCATTTTGTCCCCTGAATGAAAAACTTGTTCTTTTTTTGTCCCCTGATTGAAAAACTTGTTCTTTTTGTTCTGAAGAAACACGAGAAGCCCAAGTATGTGTTGTGTGTGGCGTTTGCGGAGAATGGAGACGCCGTTACTGGAGACTCCAGTGGAAACATCTACGTCTGGGCCAAAGGTGAACGTCCTATCTCCTCTAAGTATGACACAAAAAATATTATACGCTTATGTTCTGATTGGTTGGTTGTGTTTTAATTAATGAGTAGGTGGTAACCGGATCAGTCAAGTGGTGTCGGGGGCACACGAGGGCGGCATCTTCTCCGTATGCGTTCTCAAAGACGGAACCATGGTGTCTGGTGGCGGGAAGGACCGCAAGGTGGTCCTGTGGGACCGCGACTACAGGAAGCAGGCGGAGATGGAGGTCAGGCTTCTCTCACTTCTTTTATATTCAATTAAAAATACTTTATTTTGTTGTTGTTTTTGCTTGCATCCAGGTGGGTGAGTCGTTCGGCCCGGTCCGGGCTTTGACAGAAGGCAAAGCAGGCGAGCTCTTCATCGGAACCACCAAGAACGCCATTCTTAGCGCCGCCTTCCCTGACACTATGAAGGCCATCGTGCAGGTGCACACTTTTAAAGGAATAAATGACACGTTGGGGAGATTCACTGCATTTTGTTGCAATAAATAAAGGTGCTATGTTGTGTCCCAGGGGCACACAGATGAGCTGTGGGGTCTGGACGTCCATCCCTCCATGGAGCAGTTTGTCACGTGCTCCCAGGACAAGCAGGTCCATCTGTGGGACACCAACTCCCATCAGCCCCTGTGGACCAAGACCATCGAGGTGATGAAGATGATGGAAGGAACACCATGGCTGGAAATGTCTCCTAAATGTGACTTTGTTGTGCTGCAGGATCCTGGGAGGTCTGCAGGGTTTCATCCAAGCGGGGCGGTTCTGGCGGTCGGGACCATGTCTGGAAGGTGCGTCTCTACTGTCGCTTGCTGGATTATTACTTTCTGTTTGGACACATGCACTTCCTGTTGCGTGGCAGGTGGTTAGTTCTGGACACGGATACCCGGGACCTTGTCTCCGTGCACACGGACGGCAACGAGATCATCTCCAACGTGAAGTACTCGCCAGGTGAGACTGGAAAGACTTCACCTTAGCGTTCTACGCTAACTCTGGCTCTAACTGTGGTCTGGCGGCAGATGGCAACTTCCTGGCTGTGGCTTCGCACGACAACTTTGTTTACATCTACGGCGTGACGGAGAACGGACGCAAGTACAGCCGCGTGGGCAAATGCACCGTAAGTGTGTCTTCATGTTTCATTACAGGCCAGTGTGGTGTTACTTGAGTTAGAAGTCGGTGCCTTCGTCATTGTAGCGTTGTTCTTGGAAATAATGGCCTCCAATGTCTGTATGTCTCTCTCTTCCTGCTGTGGTGCAGCATAGTGAGCATGACTGATGTAGGCAATATGTGTCTTACAAATCCTGCACTTCCACACTGACACCTAAATACTGCGTGTACAATGCATTTAGTTCCCGGGGGCGCAGATTTTGACAGTGTACTCGAAATTGATCACTGGCATTGTGCATTTACCGTAAATAACGATCCGGAGGCCCTCTTATTTATTTGTTGTTATACACAGTATACAGTATATTCCACAACTTTTCTTGCATTTTTGAGGGCCTTAAAGGGATAGACGGGGATTTTTGACATGAAGTTGTATGACATCCCTATCAGCAGTGCAGTGCATCAACAGTGACTTACCGCCCATTCCGTCCCGTGAGCTGAGCTGTGGTTGGATTTTGGTGAAGAGAAATGTGGTTCTGGTTAGTTGGTGGGGCCACTTAAGGAAAGAGTTTGGCTTCTCAAAACAATATGCGTTGAAAAGAGTAATTTGCAAAAAATGCCACAAATGCCAAAAATGATGTTCTCTCCCGTCGTATCACTGCACACTGTCACCTGTCCATTGTTGTGTGTGTGTGTGTGTGTGTGTGTGTTCCACAGTGCTTAGATGCGCGGATGAAGACGCGAGTGTAATGGCGAGCGATTGTGAGGTCTGATTTTATTTTTTTAATTTTTTTTTTCAAGGAAACATTTTTTTTATGTAAATGTATTACTTCTTTGAACGCATATTGTTTTTGAGAAACCAAACTCTTTACTTAAGTGGCCCCACCAACTAACGGGAACTACCTTCCTCATCACCGAAGTCCGACCAGAAGTCTGCTCATGGGACGAAGTGGGGGGGTAAGTCAATGTTGATGCACTACACTGCTGATGGGGATGTCCTTCAACTTCATGTCAAAAAATCTCAACTATCCCTTTAACATGCATCAAAACTTGCAAGTGCGTCAGGTTCGGCGAAAATTTTATATTTCAGGGGTCCCAAACACGAACCCCCAAAACTGACTCAGTAGCGCCACCTTTACATTTTGAAAAAATTCGCCTCTGCCACCAGTTTCACAGGTTGCCACAAAATTGAGTAGTGACATCAGTCACGACACGATGCACAAAAAAAGTCTTAAGCGCCCATGTTCCAAAACAAGCAGGAAGTCATCCATTTTTGTTTCTGGCGGTGATTTTGGCCGAAAACTAGGGGTTGTATTTCAACAAACTAGTCCTAAGCACTTTGGCCAAATGAGCTCAAATGAAAATCATGGATATTAGACAGACAGGTGATGTTATATTGGGAAGGATTTTAGGATGTTTACTAAAATGTGGGCGGGGCCTGGCAACAAACTTTGATGCTCAATCTGACAATTCGCCACTAGACTCTAAATATTTGTAATTGGTACATATGATGAGGATGACACCTACATAGGTCACTTCTTGAATTTGTCTCAGCGCCACCCAGTGGTTACAGGAACTGGGATGCGCATGCGATCCGACTTACGTGAATCAAGGCTGCTCACCACTTTAACTTTGTTTCACTGATTGTCACCAAATTTGGTGGAGATATACAGTATGTCTTGACAGGACCGTCAAAAAAGTACTCACGATTGCAAACAAACAGGAAGTTGGCCATTTTGGGCCAGAATCAGGAGACTTATTTTGATGCACGCCTCTGAAGGACTTTGACCAAATGAGCCCGAATCAAAGTGATGCGTGCTTGACAGATGGACGATGACAAAAAGCAAAGCATTTTAGCCTACGTCATAGGATGTGGGCGGGCATCGTGACAAACTTTGATGGCTGATCTGACGATTGGCTACAAAAATGTGAATGGTAATAACTGCTCCTCAAGGTCAGATCTTGATCTTAATTGGTGCGTATGAAGATGATGACACCCCCAGGCTATGTGTAGGTCACTTCCTGAATTTGTCACAGTGCCGCCCAGTAGCATCAGGGAATGGGGAAAAAAAAAAGTTATTTGGGGGCATGTTCAATGCTGCTTACAGCTTTAATTTACGTTAGTCCCTCCCCTTCCGTTACATAGCTAAGATGGCAATGATTGAGGGTGTTTAGGCTCCATTGCTGCACACTCACCATTTGGGCGTGTAAGTGCCCCATTGGTACACAGCTATAGCCTATTAAAGTGAAGAGAGACATTATGCTGTAAAAGTGCCACTGGTGACACCTCAAAGGTTCTGAATGAGAATGTGGGTCTCCCTGGTACTCCTCAGGGTCACTCCAGTTTCGTGACCCACGTGGACTGGTCTACAGACAGCCAGAACCTGGTCACCAACTCAGGAGACTACGAAATCCTCTTCTGTAAGGTGTCCCACATTGAAAACGTCCTCTGTGTCCCCCGTGTGTGTTGCTAAACGAGTTGTTTTTGTCCAGGGGAGGCGCCCAGTGGCAAACATGTGACCAACATGGACGCGGTGCGAAACCTCAAGTGGGCCACTTCCACGTGCACTTTGAGCTTCAACACCTTTGGTACGTCTATTGATAATATATCAGAATTCTTCCTTTTATTATCATTGTGTGTGTGTGTGTGTGTGTGTGTGTTTGTCAGGAATCTGGCCCGATGGCGCAGACGGCACGGACATCAATGGTGTGTGCAGGTCACATGACGAATCCCTGCTGGCCTCGGCTGACGATTTTGGCAAAGTGCACTTGTTTTCATTCCCCTGCTCTCAGCCCAGGGTGAGTCTCAGTCACTGTTAGCATGCTAACATGCTTAAGACCGTTTCGTACTTCGCATCTGATGTTCTTGCCTCTCCCTCATAGGCGCCGGGTCACGAGTACGGTGGCCACAGCAGTCACGTGACCAGCGTCGCTTTCCTGCACGACGACAGCCGCCTCATCTCCACCGGCGGTAAAGACACCAGCATCCTGCAGTGGGTGGTTGCCTAGGCAACACCTCCCCCGTCAAGCCGCTAGCTCAGCCTCCTGCCCACCAGGGGGCAGCACCTCCTCCGTGCCTGCACTTAACTAAGACAGACATTACGCTGGATACTATGAATGTTTGACGCCTTTATTAATCTGGTGAATGAAACAATATTTAATGTAACACATACGACGTCGCCGTGAACTTTAGAATTAGCGCTAACTGTGCCTGAACTCCATCCTGTCCACCGAGGTATTTAGTTTCATATCACATTGTTAGCATTTTAATGACGCTTTAGTGGGATTGCTGCTTGAATCCCATCGCTAAATGTGTTCCATCCTCTGACCGAAGCTCGGAAGTGTGCTGTGACGCCACGCAAGCGTCCTTCAGGTCATCTTCACACCTCCTACAAACTGCTTCATGTCCCGTTGGTGCGCGCTAGGCCCGCTTGCCTTCATGGAGAATCTTCTTCAGGTCTAAAATAATAATGTTGAGTGTCAAACGGTACACCGTGGCCGTTTTGCTTGTGGTTGCTGTGTTTTTTGGGCACTGGGTGGCGCTGCAGTGCAATGATTGCATGAGCTCAGCTGCCCTTCTTCATAGAAGCTGTTAACAAGGTCTATTAGAGTTAATATATACTATATAAATACATATGTATGTCATGCAGTATATCTGAGTGGCTGTGCTATTTTAATATTTTACACTTATTATTATTGTTGTAATGATTGTGATTGTAGGCATGTCACATGTAGTGATTGACAAACTGCTTAGCTTTGTTTGGCTTTCTGATTTGTTAATAAAGTTTTTACCCAGTCGTGGACTAAAAAAAAAAACTAAATGAATCCAGCACAAAGAAGGAGACCTCAAAGATAAAATATTGTCGAAGTCGTCGTATGAGTAACATTACAGAAAAAAGTTGAAATATGACAATGTTTGGTAGAAAAAAAGTTGCGATTTTATGACTTTTATTATCTTATTGTAATGTAAGTATTGTATATTATGACAATTTAGGGACCACATGGTGACCGAGTGGTTAGCACGTTGGCCACATGGATTGGGAAGACCTGGGTTCCAATCTCCGCTTGGAGTTTGCATGTTCTCCAAAAAAAACAAACATGCATGTTTGGTTAATTGGTGATTGTCCATCGGTAAGAATGTGAGTGTGAATGGTTGTTTGTCTATATGTGCACTGCAATTGGCTAGCGACCAGTCCACACCCCGCCTTTCGCCCAAAGTCAGCTGCGATAGGCTCCCGCATACCCCCGCGACCCTAATGAGGATAAGCGGCATAGAAAATAGATGCATGACAATATAGCCATAATACTGTATTTGGAGGGAAGAAAGTCGAAGTCGTACACCGTGGCCGTGTTGCTTGTGGTTGCTGTGTTTGTTGGGCACTAGGTGGCGCTGCAGTGCAATGATTGCATGAACTCAGCTGCCCTTCTTCATAGATGCTGTTAACAAGGTCTATTGGAGTCGTTATATGAGAACAAATTTGCGGTTCTTATGACCGTAACATTACAAAAAAAGTTGAAATGTCATGAAGATAATTACAAATTTGGTAGAAAAAAATGGTGATTTTATGACGTTTATTTCGTAATACTACAAAAGAAGAAGCTGTAATACACCCCTGATCAAAATCTTAAGACCAGTTGAAAAATTGCTAGAATTTGCATTTTGCACATTTGGATCTTAACGAGGTTTTAAGTAGAGCTACAATATGGAAAAGCAAGAAGGGGGAGTGAGACAAGTTTGGAACTTGTAATTTAAACAAAAAAATAAAATAACTGAAATAGGCTGTTACTCACCTGATCAAAAGTTTAAGACCACAGGCTATAAAAGCCAAAATCTGCTCAAAATGTTCATTCACACTGCCATGCCCTCCTGATGGCGAAAGCTAAGAAGCTTTGTCTTTTTGAACGTGGTGGGATTGTGGAGCTGCATAAGCAAGGCCTCTCGCAGCGTGCCATTGGTGCTGAGGTTGGGAGTAAAACAGTCATTCTAAGTTTTTTGAAAGATCCTGAGCATTATGGAACAAAAAAGTCAAGTGGTAGACCCAAAAAAATCACACCTGCACTGAGCCCATCAAGACACAGGGCGGTCTTCCACCCACATTAAGGCCCTTACTGGTGCCAACTGCAGCGCAATAACCATCAGACGGCATCTGCGGGAAAAGGGTTTAAAAAAACAAAAAAGGAATTCAAAGACCTCGTCTCCTTCAACGCCACAAAACTGCCCGTTTAGACTTTGCCAGGGAGCATCAAACATGGGACATTGAAAGGTGGTAAAAAGTTTTATTCTCTGATAAGAAAAAATGTAACCTTGATGGTCCAGATGGCTTCCAACGTTACTGGCATGACAAGGAGATCCCACATGAGATGTTCTCTACCCAGCATAGTGGAGGGGGGTCCGTCATGATGTGGGGTGCCTTTTCATTCAGTGGAACACTGGAGCTTCAGGTGGTGCAGGGTCGTCAAACGGCGTCTGCTTATGTGCAGATGTTGCAGCGGGCATCCCTCATGACTGAGGGCCCTCGTCTGTGTGGTAACAGCTGGGTTTTTCAACAGGACAACACTGCAGTTCACAACGCTCGCTTGGCCAAGGACTTCTTCAGGGAGAATAACATCACTCTTTTGGACCATCCTGCATGTTCCCCTCATTTAAATCCCATAGAGAGCATTTGGGGATGGATGGCAAGGGAAGTTTATAAAAAATGGCCATCAGTTCCAGACAGTTGATGCCCTTGGTGAAGCCATCTTCACCGCTTGGAGCAATGTTCCCACTAGCCTCCTGGAAACACTCGCATCAAGCATGCACAAAGCAATTTTTGAAGTGATTAACAAGAACAGAGGAGCTACTCATTACTGATTCCTACTGAGAACATTTTTTGTTCTGGTTTGGAGAGTTTTTTGTTATTTTTTGAGCGATCGTCTTAAACTTTTGATCAGCTGATAAACAGCCTAATTGAGTTTCATTGTTGTTTTCAATAAATTACTTTTTCAAAATGTTTTTTGTCTCACTCCCCCTTCTTGTTTTGCATATTGTAGCTCTACTTAAAAGCTCATTAAGATCCAAATGTGCAAAATGCAAATTCTAGCAATTTTTCAACTGGTCTTAAGATTTTCATCAGGAGTGTATTTATGACATTATGACATCATCTTCTACCACTTACCCGAGGTCGGGTCACGGGGGCAGCAGCCTAAGCAGGAACCCTAGACTTCCCTCTCCCCGGCCACTTCGTCCAGCTCCTCCCGGCGGATCCCGAGGCGTTCATGTCTCACATAAGGATTGTGGATGATGGGCAAAATTCCCAAAAAAAGTGTTTTTCCTTTAAAGACGGTAAGTTCAAGTCCATCTAAACGTCACTAGGGGGCAGTAGGGACTTGGCTTGGGAGACCAGAAGGTGTCAGGCTGTCAACCAACTAATCAGCACAAACATGGAATGTGGAATCAGGATGCTGGTTTGCTTGCTGAGTGCTGCCGGAGTGCACCACAGCAAGGCACCAAACAGCAGCCTTTGTTTCTGTTTCACACCATCCCTTCCGTGAAGCAGTTTTGACTTTCAACTTGTTCTCATTTCAAAACAATCTCAATCTCAAACCATTGGAAATCATGTTCAGTCAATTCGTCTGTGCCATTGTCAAGCGGTGGCTGTCATAAAAGCTTCCTGAAGTGTACGGACAATGTTTTAAGTCACATTTTAACATTCTTAGCTATCAGACAAGTGTAAAAAGCCGTTAAGCGCTAAAATAAATAGTGGAACTACTCACCCTTTGAAGACACCAGACAGATACCTCAGGGAGAGGTAACAGGAAGGTGTTTGCAGATGAATACCGTCACCGAGTGGTCGTTTTGGAGGTGATTAAAAGGTGTGTCATTGTTTTGTTGGTATGTACTGTGTAAGTCAGGGCTGTCCAAACTTCTTCCACCAAGGCCCGCATTCACAAAAAACAAAGGATGCGGCGGCCACTTTGGTATTTATAATTTTGTAAAAATGCTAAAAATAACCAAAGGACAAAGCTTTGTGTTATTATTCATTCTTAGTATCAACATTTCAGCTTTTTCTCGTTACATTATGCCTTTTTGCTCTATTTTACGTTCAATTATATTTCAACAACGGGACGAGGAACGCAAATGATCCCCAGGCCGCACTTTGGACACACCTGGTGTAAGTAGTTGTATATACAACATTAGCATCTGCTTGCTAAAAGTCCTGTGTGTCAATAATTGCTATTTAATTCATTACGTTTGCTGAGTCGTAGTATGTTCTATATCCAGTTCTATGGTTATCGTCACACTTTCCCTCTTTACCATCACTGCTGCCCCTATGTGGGGGCTTCATACAAAAAACAGCAAAAGAAAAAGCAAGACCGCTGCAATTCTCACAACACAGTGGTTTGAACGGCAGGTTTGGTTTGACTTCTGAGACATTTTGGCGGAGCTCCAAGTTGTACCTCTGCATGTTAACATGTAAAAAAAAGTGACAGAAGTAAACAGGCATTAAAATAAAACTTGCAATTTTTCTGCATTCAATAATTGTTTTAAGATGAATACAATATATCCATCCATCCATCCATCTTCTACCGCTTATCCGAGATCGAGTCGCGGGGGCAACAGCCTAAGCAGGGAGGCCCAGATTTTCCTCTCCCCAGCCACTTCGTCCAGCTCTTCCTGGCGGATCCCGAGGCGTTCCCAGGCCAGTTGGGAAACATAGTCTCTCCAACGTGTCCTGGGTCTTCCCCGAGGCCTTTTACCGGTCGGACTTGCCCTGAACACCTCCCCAGGGAGGCGTCCGGGAGGCATCCTGACCAGATGCCCAAACCACCTCATCTGGCTCCTCTCAATGCGGAGGAGCAGCGGTTCTACTCGGAGTCTCTCCCGGATGACAGTGCTTCTCACCCTATCTCTAAGGGAGAGCCCAGCCACCCTACGGAGAAAACTCATTTCGGCCGCTTGTACCCGCGATCTTGTCCTTTCGGTCATTACCCAAAGCTCATGACCATAGGTGAGGGTAGGAACGTAGATCGACCAGTAAATTGAGAGCTTTGCCTTTTGGCTTAGCTCTCTCTTCACCACAACAGACCGATCAGACGCCGCACCAAATGAATACAATATAAAATGTGATTATTTATTTCTGTATGCAGTGTACCTTGCGGTGAACGATATTCAGTGAATACTAATACATATTAGGTAAGTATATCAGTCATATATATGAATAGATTTTTCTTGTATTTCTGGTAGAATTGTAAAAAATGGTGCGTTAACTAATTTATTTAATCAATTTGATTGCTTTTTTTTTTTAGCATAATTAAGGCATAGGCATCATGGCATCATGGCCGCCGTTATGACGACAGACGGCGGACGGTGTCACTCTCCACAGAATCACACACAGTGCCGCTCTTTTATAACTTTATTCTGGCCTGAACACATCAACAGCAGTGCAATTCTAACACCATATACTGCACGTACCTCCAACGCACAACCACGTCTCTAATCCTTTCAGTCTCTCAACTACACTTCCTCATTCCTCACTAGATGGCAGCGAGATGCATTCAGGGACACTCTGAACATCACCCAAACGTCTTTATTATGCGTGTATGTGTGGTCTAAATAAGCAGAAAGACAAAGAAAAACAGCAAGTGGATATTCTTATCACTCACTTTGTAACTTTTAATGCGGAAGTACAATTTTCTGCGTTTAAGTATACTCGGAAATCCCAGAAAATAAACTCAAAACATGTGAATTCAATTTAAGTTATGTGGCGTCTGAACACAACCTGTCATTGCTAATAATAACATGGTTAAGGTGTCATTCATATTTTCTTCTACTATAAAGAAACTAGTGTTAGCTCAATAGTTTCAGACATACGTGCTATCTTTTAAGCTTGATTTAAATTCTCTGCTAATTTGGAGCTGTTAATACATACAAATTAGGGACGCTCTGATCTGGGTGTTATGCTGCCGATTCCAATACCGATCATCAAGGACTGAAATCGGCAGATATGATCACATGGATTGATTATACATTTTTTAGTGCTTTTGGCCAGAGGGGCCATATAAAGGGGAAAACTCAGGACAATTCCAAGGTCCCTTGACTGCCAGGGGGCCCTATTGCTAATAAAATTACTAATTAATTAACGGGGCTAATTAATTAACATGTTTTTTTTCATGGCACCCAGAATTCCTGGCTGCACCGCAGCTACTGGCTATATGATATGAAAAATGGAACCATAAAATAACCTTAATTTAGACACAAATATATTTTACTTTCTGAAGACGACTCATGAAACTTCCAGACGCCTTCTTTAAGGAGACTTTGGTGAACCGCCACCGCTGAGAAAGGCTGATCTCGTCCGCTGAATTCAATTAGGTATTTTTTGGGTTATTACGTAGCTTTTAGCCGTGAGCTGTCGTTGAGCCTCCAAAACTCACCATACTCTGTCAAGTGTTGTTCTTCAAACGCCGTATTAAAGCTTTTTACCCCCGCAAGATAGTTTTGGTGGCATGTGTTAGCAGTTAGGTTCCGCACGGCAGACATGATTGCTTTTGTTTTGAGGGAAAGTTGGAGGACGACTGCCCAAGACAGTTAGAGCAAGACACTACACTGCACGAACGGGTCGCTGCGGGCTAGCCACAGGTGATCGGCTTTTGTGATCGGCGTTGAAAGGCATTTATCAGAGTATGCCGATGACGTGATTTTTTTTTACGGAAATCGTACGATACTGATCGGTGGCTGATCTATCGGAGCATCCCTAATACAAATACATACTGCTCAAAAAATAAAAGGAACACTAAAATAACACATCCTAGATCTGAATGAATGAAATATTCTTATTAAATACTTTTTTCTTTACATAGTTGAATGTGCCGACAACAAAATCACACAAAAAATTCCATCCATCCATTTTCTATGCTGCTTCTCATCATTAGGGTCGTGGGGGCATGCTGGAGCCTATCCCAGCTGACTTATTTTTTGTATTTATTATTTGCATTTATTTATGTGTTGAGGGTGTCTTGCTGTCCACTTGTTGTCTATTCCATTTGCTCAACAGCATGTGGAATTGATTGTCAATCTGTGTTGATTTCGAAGTGGACAGTTTGAGTTCACAGAAGTGTGATTGACATTGTGATTGATTAAGTGTCCCCTTTTATTTTTTTGAGCAGTGTATATAATCCTGTCCTGTCTTTTACCTTTCTTTCAGCAAAATACAGTCAAAATTTGCATATTTCAGACGTAGTTGCAAATGGTCATTAATCATGATTAATTCATTTGAAAACTGTGATTAATCATTGGACAGCCCTAATTTCTGCATCTTGATGCGTTTGTTGCATCAACCCTCTTCTGCATTTTACATAAGAGTAGTGTATTACTTTCAGTATCTTCAAAGTGACTATGTTACCAGAGCCACCTCAAAATATTAATTAAACACTCAATTTCTACCTTTAAAAACACCATAACTTCATCAATCCAATTATAATAAAACACATTGCTAGGTCTCAGGAGGTGAAGGCAGAGCAGCACATCATGTGACAAGTGTGCGGCCCACTGAGGACAGCACAACTCATTGAACTTGAAGCCGCCACATTCCTTCCTACACATCGTTTGGATTAAAACGCATTCGCCTCAAACTTTGATCAAGTGTTGTTTACGATGAGAAGACTCAAGTTGACTTCAAGCTTGATGAACGAGCTCTGCGCTGCACACAGTTTACTGCTGCCACGTACTAACCCTAATCCTAACGCTAACCCTAACCCTAACCTTAACCCTAACCCGCCATTCAACTGCTCCTCAGCACTGATGATGCATGAAGGCTTCATGCTGCAAAGAGAAGAAGACAAAGGAGCGTCCACATGCACTGAGAGCACTGAAACAGGAAGTGTAGAGCACCAGTCTATCAGCAGCTGGAACACGCCTCCTCCCTCCATCCTCACCCCTGCCCTCCCCCCTCCTTCTCCTGTCTCAGTGTGCCTCAGCTTGCTGTCGCCGTGGATGTTAGTCAAGCAGATCTCAGCCTCTTCGTTCCTGTTTGGACAAAATAACACTGTGACTTTTATTCCTCTGCTGGATTTGAGTTGTTTTTGTTTGTTTGTGTGGAGGTGAGCAACAAACTCAATGTGAGTATAAACCTTTTTTCATTTGTCTCTTTCTTATTTGCCTAATATGTGTGACATCACTGTGACAATGACACATATGAACAAGTTGTAGATATTCGAGGTTTTCCCTAGAACAAAAAAAAAACCTGGCTGACAAATCACCTTTGTGTTAAGCAACAAGACACCGTGATGGCAGTTAATGATCTGCGGAGCTCCCACTCAGTCACTTTGTCCCTCAGCGTCCTGTCCACGCTAATGTACCACATAGTTGTAATTATAGGACTCAGGTTTGCTGTTTGTGCCTTTTCCCACCCAAATCATAAAAGACAAATGTCAAAGTAACACAAATGCAAGCTTAACCCCTGACAATAACCTTAACCTAACCCAAACCTACCAATAACCCCCTGAAACTTCTGGTAACCCAAGTCTATCTGCTGATTCAAACCCAACCCCAACCCTATCCCTAATCCAAACACAGCCCCAAATCTACCCCTAACCCCTAATCCAAACACAACCATAACCCCTAAACCCAAACAAAATGCTCAACCGAAACCTAAACAAAAAAAAACAAGCCTAACCCTAACTCAACCCCAACCCAATTCTAACCCTAATCCAAACGCAACCCTAAATCTAACACTATGCTGAATCCAAAGCCACGTCCAAACCTAACCCTTACCCTTAAATCCAAACATAAACCTAAACATATCCCTAAACCCTAATCCAAACGGTTTGGACCAAACCCAAGCCAAAATCTATCCCTAGCCCCTCAATCCAAACCCAAACCACCACTATCCCTAATCCTTACCCAAACACAACCCTAATCTTTAACCCAACCCTAAACCCAGAAACCATCGTCCAGTACCGTTACCAAATCCTAGTCCGAACACAAACTCAAGCCCTGAAACTAACCTTCAGCCTAACCCTAACATAAGCACTAATCCAAACACACACCCAAGCCTGCTTCTTCTATACGGTATTTGTTTAACTGGCAGCTCCTTGTGTGTGCTTAGAGGACGATGGCGTGTGTTTGCCATTGCGATGCACGATTGTGTTCTGTTTGTGTTCATGATGCGCTATGTCGGAGAGCAACATGGGTGTTGAAAGCCAGCGTAGAGGACACCGTGGTGGCAGTGAGAGTCACGTTAATGAAGTGACGTCTGCTTGAAGGATCACTTCCTGCCAAAGAGTCTTTGGCAAGAACGTTGGGAAGATGACTTTTGTTTGCTTGACTGAGCTCCGTCCGGGGCTGCATACACGTGGTTGACAGCGTTAAAGCGAGTAGTCTTGGAATCTCCATCCTGCTGCACAAATGTTTCCCAACGCTCCAGACAATCAACAATGGATCCAAAGTCCTCCTCCAGAATTCCTGCTCATTGTGAAAATCATTGGACTGTTTCTTCTCCTCATCTTTGTCCTCAACGCGGTCTTTTTCTTGCTCTTTCATTCATCCCCCCCAAAACACACTTGTTAGAATGTCATGTTAAATGTTAAATGAAGAACATATTGCACTATTCGGACGTGAAACCCCAAATTCAACCTCGGAATGATCCAAAAGTCCACCTAGAATCCAGAATGCCGTCCTGTCTGTGGTTGCATGCCTTTCAGAAGGTTAATAGTGAAGATGAAAATGCTAAAATGTTCCTTCCAACATGACCTGACGTAGTCTAGTTCTTGATCAGATGATAAGGTTCCTCTGTCGAAGTCCAGAAGATGGTTTGTGAAACATTAGCCGTGACCTTGAAGCCAGACAGACGTCTGCGGTCCACTGAGGGCTTTTTGCTAAATTTAACCTGCAGCGTCCTTATCAAACGAACCTTCAGAAGCAGACATGCAGAAGAGCACGAGAGAAAACTCAAACATCATCAGCGCTTTAGCCAAACAAAACGCAGAGAGTGAGGGAATGGCACCAAGAACGTCTGCGTCACGTCACCGCAGAAAGAATGGAGGACTTTGCATGAAAATGGACAGGAAGTCAGCAGGTCTGCGACTCTTGATTATTTTAGAAAAACAGAAGAGCTGACGTGGTGTTGCAGAGAGCTGATAAAGAAAATATCACAGACAGAGAGAGCAAGATAATGGACGTTTTGGTTGAGAGGAGGATGTAGAGTCGACATTGTGCCCTCGGAGGACGAGCTCTGAGCTGCACTTAAGAGCTGCTGTGCTTCACTAATAATGGTGATTAAGAACAGCTGATGAGGGTCAACACCCTGGACACTGGTCACATGACGCTGTCTTCTTTGTCCTTTGTCTTTTTATGGACTGTGACGACCTCCGGCAAATGGAGAAAAAACACAAATAATGCCCTAAAAATGCCTATTTTTGATACTCTGCACCAGGGGTGTCCAAGCTTTTTCCAGCGAGGGCCAAATACTGAAAAATGAAAGGATGCAAGGGCCACTTTGATATTTTGTAAAGCAACACATGTACTGTAGATATGCTAAGAAGTTATATATCCAGTATTTCAAGAAAAAACTGCATCTCAGCTTTGTGATATAGGTGAAAAAGCCTATTATCAGTATCAATTTCGCTCTTTGCTGGGTTTTGTTTCTTAGACAATCTTGGATAATGTCCTATTTGTAATATTATGACTTTATTCCCGTAATGTCACTTTTTCCACCAAACTAATGTCCCAAAAATTCATTCATTTTGTTTTGTTCGTTATAGCATGTTTTTTCTGTAATAGTTCAACCCTATACTACCAACATTACAGTATTTGTCTTCATATTACAAGTTTATTCCTGTAAAATTGCAAATTTTTTTCCCGTTAGAATACAGCTTTTTTCTCGTAACAGTTTGAATTTATTCTCGTAAAATTACTGGTATTTTTTTCCATTTCTGCTGTTTTTTTTTCCTAAAACTATTTCAACTTTTCTTTGTGAAATTTTCTCTTCTTAATTATGGCTTTATTCCCATAATATTTTCACATTACTCTCGAAACATGACAACTTTTTCCACAATTTAATTTTCCAAAAATTCCAACTTTATTTGTTGTTTTGTCTGTTTCTCATAATATTAAGACTTAAAAAAATCAAGTCCTGTGTCTTTAATATTTCAACTTTATGCGACTAGAATGACGTCATTTTTCCTCTTAATATTACAACATTATTTTCTTAAAATTGCAACTTTTTCTCCTTAACTTTACAACTTTTTTCTCTTCCTATTTTGACTTTATTCTTGTAAAATTATTGCTGATTTTTCCATTTTTTTTTGTTTTTTGTTAAATAATATTTTTAGCCAATAAAAAAAAACAACCACGGGCCGAACTTTGGACACCCCTGCTCGAAACTCAGCAAAATGCCTCCCACAGATACATTCAATTTTACACATAAGAAACAAACATTATAAAATTATAAGGTATACGTACAGTACTGTGCTTATAAAACGTGGCGTGGGTGATATTGCACATTTTCTTGTTGATCCCATACCGTACACAGCCAGTATTGCCAATACGGATACTTTTTACTTGAAAATTTTCAAGATCATTGTGCTTATAATCTCTTGATCATGACATCTCGCTTGTTGTTGATGTTCACCGATTGCGTGACATTCGCCGACCCTTTTACAAGCCGTCAGGATCAGATCTGATTTGAATAGATTGCTTTCCGATAAGCAGTTTCTTTTTAGATGTCTCCTTCATTTGCAACCATCTTTCGTTTTCTCTTCCGTCTCTCTCTGGTGATCAATAATACTGTCCTGCTTCTCATCTTCTCATGGCCACTAAACAACCTGACAAGCATCTCAGGTTTAAGCGTTCTCATATTTCCTCTTTGTAATGTTTTATTTGCTGCTTTGAATCCCCTCACGTTACAACCGTTTGACAAATGGACGTGCTGTGGACAGTTTGATGACGTTCTAACGAATGCTTTTATTGGATGTGATTTATTTAGAGTAGCGTGTGGGTAAGATGTTTCGAGCAGGCGGGGATGCTGGTAAATGTAAAGTTTCTAAATGTTTTAAGTTCTCTGCGGCTTGCCACCCAATCACATAAAAACAATATGAAATATTTACTGCAAGTGATTAGAGTTGGCCGATACTGCAAATTTTGGTATTGATTCAATATCATGTGAATACGGGGCCAGTAGTTCCGATTCTGATGCTTTTTACTTGACGTTTTTTTAAGATTTTTGTGAATTTGCCTTTCATTTGTTGATCGTGATTATAATCAGAATTTAAAAAACTGGGGAAAGATCAAATGTTTTTAATCAATAAACTTATTTGTGAACAATATAACAAAATATAAATATAACAATATAAGACAACAAAATAATACAATTATTCTCTTTGATTACATACAATTACCGTATTTGAGTAAAATAAAGTCAATAGTGTCAGGGTTCGGCACAGGGCCGGAACTTGGATCCCAGGATGCGTGAGCCGATGGTTTGGTGTAATAATATTTATTACACAAAAGAGTATAAAACACAAACAGACGATGCAAAAGTACAAACAACTTCAAGTGCAAGTAAAAATCACCTGGAGGTACACGGGGAAAAATATTAAAATAAACAAAAGGAGCTACCGAAAAAGGAGTGGTAGAACGGCAACACTGTAGCCTAGGCTAGCAAGACAGCAAAAATACCGGGCAGGCTGGAAACAAAGGACAAACACACCGCAGGAGGCAAGTGTGGCAAAAAACAGAAAACGCAGCTCAAGGCTGGAGAGGAATGCTGAGTGAAGCAACAGGTAGCGGACACTGTGGAGTAGAGCCGGAGTTGACGGGTTGTTGGCAACAATCCGGCAGCGACCATGCAGGAGCTTGCTGCTTAAGACAGGAGCTCCTGATGGGATGCAGGTGTGTTAATTAGGTCCTCCCGCGGCAGAGGAGGTGCACCGCAACAGAGAGCAGAGAAAGGGCGACAGAGCAGTGCACAGAACCTAACAAATGGTACAAAATAACTAAACAAAAGCAACACAGTGGTACCTTGGTTATTGTTTAATTCCACTTGTTTGTTCCAAAAGGTCCGACAAAAAAGTAAAAGTGCAAAAACCAAGCCAATTTTCCCCATAGGAAATAATGTAAATCCAGTTAACCCATTCCATGCACCCACAAATATTTTAAAAAACACATTTATAGAGAATACTTATAGTTTTATATACAGAAAACAATGTAAAATTATTATAAATGAGGAAAGGATGGCACTTATTGATGATGCCGATTTCCCGTACATCCTGGCAAGATGGAATTCAATTGTGTTTCTCGCAGTCTTTTCAAATTGCTGGCACATGCAACTTTCTTTGGCCCCGTGTCGGGTTATTTAGAAGTCTCACTCAATAAAAAACAGTGAGTCGGCAATGCCTAGGACGCTTGGTTTTGGCACTCGATTTTGCGGAACAATACAGTACAGAGCACACAAACTAGTTTATTATGTGCAATATTGTGCGAGACGGTGCATGATCGCTGTTTCCAAAAATTTTGACAAATGAATGAATCATCCGAAAACTGTGGCGTACAAAAATTGAGGTTTGACTGTATTGGCTCTCATTCAAATCCTCGAATCAAGGTCCTCTGAATGAGACTTGATAGCGCTAGCTGTCAAGCTAAAAACCTGAACTATCAACTAGACATCCAGAGTGACTCTTACAGTATCAGGGAGTGAGGTTTACCAACATACATCCGCAAAGCCACACTTGGCTGGCACTTGCTACGTATGTAACAATATGTAACAAGTGCCAAAATATCAGTCTCCTCGATCTTGTATTGAGCCAATACTGATACTACTGGTGAGTTTATGCCAGTGCCAATCAAGTAAATCACCCATTTATGATTTCAGAAATGTGAAAGTCCAGAGGTGGGAGAAAGTCAGTGTTTTGTCTCAAGTAAGTCTCAAGTCTTTAATCCTGTTAGGAATGGAATATTTTCCATTCTGTTATGAACAAGCGCAAATATGTTGCAGTGCTTATCCAAAACAGAGTGGAAAATATCCCATTCCTGACAACTCCAAGTCTCGAGACAAGTCTCAAGCAAAGACGTGCAAGTCAAAGTCAGGTCTCAAGTCAAGGCAAGACAGGTGGAGTGCTTGAAATTTGAGTCCTTACAAGTCATAAGCTCTGTTAAGACTGTTAAGTCTCCAGCAGTCTGGTGCTCACAGAGATGTAAGCCACACCCTTGTTTGTTAATAGATGCATTCAATGAGGCAGATTCTGTGGGAAAATTTGGTGTCTCCCTGGAAATGACTAAATAACGCCCATGTTACCTCTGTGGCGTCCCACAGGGAACCCTTCTCAGACCTCATTATACATGAAAAACATGTATTATTAATACTAAAGTTTGTGTCTTCTGGCCCACACGACAATACTTACATTGTCACATTTCTACGTGAAGCGTAAATCAAATTCCCCCCCACACACTATCATCTAACCAAGTTCAGGTATCACTGCTGTATCGTCTGCCTGTGGTTGGGTTGGACCGCATCTTTGTCGTGCACTGTGGCAGGAAATTGAAGAAACGAAAGAGGAAAGGGAGACAGCGTGTCACTCAACACTTCAACCACAACACACGCGGCCAATCAGACAAGAAGAGGCAAAACAGGAAGTGACACAGGAAGCACCCGCGTACTGGCACCACTAATCCAACATAATGATGCATTCAGGAGCTCACCTGTTTAACTCAAAATGCTCATTAAAAATCACACACACAAGCAAATCGCTATAGTAAATCACTATAGTATTCATTATGCTGTATTGTGAACTGAACTAAAATAACTACAAGAAAATGATCCTTATGATTGCTAATGTTGCCTTTACATTTTCTTGCAAACGAGCATGTGTGAGAAGACTGAATGTTGTGTATCAACATATTGCGTAACCTTTCCTTCAGGTTCACGTCTTTGTTTCAGGCGTGGCTGCTACGACGCCATCACATTAGCCTTCACATCTACTGTACGTGTTTGTGTGTGTGCGAGTGTGTGTGTGTGTGTGTGTGTGTGTGCAGCCACTCGAGTTACCTCCTATCTGTTAACACACATTGTCTCCCTCTCTCGCTCGCTCTCTCTCACACACATACACACACGAACATGAGCAGGGAGTGAAGGTTTTCTTCAGTGAAAGTGCTATCATCACATGCTAACCTCTACTGGAAGAGACTAAAAATACACACTTGTTAGTCATGTGACCAAGGGTATCATCAGTGTTGTGTACTGAGTGGCTGCATATACAGTGGTGTGAAAAAGTGTTTGCCCCCTTCCTGGTTTTATGTTTTTTTGTGTGTTTGTCACACTTAAATGTTTCAGATCATCAAACAAATTTAAATAGTAGTCAAAGATAACACAACTGAACACAAAATGCAGTTTTTAAATGAAACTTTTGATTATTAAAGGAGAAAAAAATCCAAACCTACATGGTCCTGTGTGAAAAAGTGATTGCCCCCTACACCTAATACATGGTTGGGCCATGCTTAGCAGCAACAACTGCAGTCAAGTATTTACGGTAACTTGCAATGAGTCTCTGTGGAGGAATTTTCATCTCTGCAGAATTGTTGTAATTCAGCCACACTGGAGGGTTTTCCAGCATGAAGCGCCTTTTTAATGGGATAGTTTGGATTTTTTGACATGAAGTTGTACAGTACTACATCCCCATCAGCATTGTAGCCCATTGACAGCGACTTACCACCAACTTGGTCTCCTAAGTCCAGTTCTGGTCAGATTTCTGTGATGAAAAACGTAGTTCCGCTTAGTTGCTGGGGACAAACATGCAAAAATATAACAAATCAGGCAGGGGGCAAACACTTTTTCACACCACTGTATATGACTGTGCGTACGTGTGTGTGTGTGTGTTCCTGTAGGAGGCTGCTCTTGTCCTGAAACAAATCAGATGCTACAACAGAAATGAAAAGACCCTCTAGGGTGATATCATACATCATCTTGCACGAACACGGACACACACAGTTACGTGACGACAGCGAGATGAGATCAATAAAGCAGAGGGTGACGTGCGGATTTAATGAAGTCGTTAATTTTGGGGTCAAGCGCTGTGAGATGTAACGAGGCGACCGCTGGAGCGTGAAATGATCATCACCCTCAATTTACAACCAGCAGCCGAAGGACCGTTTCTTCTCCTCCTCCGTTCTTTCTTTCTTTTTTCTTTCTTTCTTTCTTTCTTTCTTTCTTTCTTTCTTTCTTTCTCAGCCTTTTTGGGAACATACGCCCTGTAGCCACTTCCTAATCTCGCTCGTCTAGTGATGTGGAAGTGTCATTCTGCAGATAGGCATTTGTGATGGGAAACCCGATTCATTTTACTGACTCGAATTCTTACGAGTCACACACTGAAGTGAATGGGGTAATCGATTCACTTGAGTCACCCGTCACAAAGTAAGAGGGTCCAGCCCTTCCCCCCGACGTGTCCTGCATTTAATCACTCCCTTGTCATGCTACCCGACTAATAGCAGGGGTGAATAAGTGAACAAGTCAACGTAGACGAGTATCCGTGAGTCCCGATTTAGTATAAAGTTTGTGAGCTTTAAACAATTTGTTCTTGATTTGCGCATCTCTAAGAGACGTGTTTGCCAGTTGGAGATACAGTCCCTCGTTCACGTGATATAGGATTCAACATTAATAAATTTAATATTTTTGTAGTTAGAGCATAGAAAACCTGTTTTTGACTTTCTAAACACAAATTTTAATATTAGAGCCCAGACATTAAACAACACGTCTATAGTCACCTTTACACTCCTATTATTCATTGTTTACAACACATTGACCCACCGTGGCGGGTCTAGCTAGCTCTAGGGACATGGAATGTCACCTCTCTGGTACGGAAAGAGCCTGAGCTGGTGCATGAGGTTGAGAAGTTCCGGCTAGATATAGTCGGACTCACCTCAACGCACAGCAAGGGCTCTGGAACCAGTCCTCTTGAGAGGGGTTGGACCTTGTTCCACTCTGGCGTTGCCAGCAGTGAGAGGCGACAGGCAGGGGTGGCAATTCTTGTTGCGCCCCGGCTTGTGGCCTGCATGTTGGAGTTTAACCCGGTAAACGAGACGGTAGTTTCCCTCCGCCTTTGAGTGGGGGGACGGGTCCTGACTGTTGTTTGTGCTTATGCGCCAAACAGCAGTTCAGAATACCCACCCTTTTTGGAGTCTCTAGAGGAAGTACTGGAGAGTGCTCCCTCAGGCGATTCCCTTGTTCTGCTGGGGGACTTCAATGCTCACGTTGGCAGCGACAGTGAGACCTGGAGAGGCGTGATTGGGAGGAACGGCCCCCCTGATCTGAACCCGAGCGGTGCTTTGTTATTGGACTTCTGTGCTCGTCAGGGATTGCTGAAAAGAAACACAATGTTCAAGCATGAGGGTGTCTACATGTGCACTTGGCACCAGGACACCCTAGGCCGCACTTCCATGATTGACTTTGTGGTCGTATCATCGGACTTATGTTTTGGACACTCGGGTGAAGAGAGGGGCGGAGCTGTCAACTGATCACCACCTGGTGGTAAGTTGGCTCCGATGGTGGGGGAGGATGCCGGTCAGACCTGGCAGGCCTAAACGTATTGTGAGGGTCTGCTGGGAACGACTGGCAGAGTCCCCTTTCAGAAGGAGTTTCAACTCCCACCTCCGGGAGAGCTTCTACCATGTTCCGAGGGAGATGGCGAACATTGAGTCTGAATGGGCCATGTTCTGTGCCTCTATTGTCGAGGCAGCTGATCGGAGCTATGGCCGTAAGGTGGTCGGTGCCTGTCGTGGCAGTAATCCCAGAACCCGTTGGTGGACACTAGTTGTGAGGGATGCCGTCAAGATGAAGAAGGAGTCCTATCGGGCCTTTTTGGCTCATGGGACTCCGGAAGCAGCAACAGGTATCGGCAGGCCAAGGGGTCTGCGGCTCTGGCAGTCGCTGGGGCAAAAACTCGGACATGAGAGGAGTTCGGAGAAGCCATGGAAAACGACCATTCTGCGTCTCGGGAAGCAGTGCACAGTCAACACCGTGTATGGTGGGGATGGTGTGCTGCTGACCTCGACTCGGGATGTTGTGGATTGGTGGAAAGAATACTTCGAAGACCTCCTCAATCCCACCGACACGTCTTCCGATGAGGAAGCAGAGCCTGGGGATTCCACAGTGGGCTCTCCTATCTCTGGGGCTGAGGTTGCTGAGGTTGTTAAAAAGCTCCTCGTTGGCAGGGCCCCGGGGGTGGATGAGATCTGCCCGGAGTTCCTTAAGGCCATGGATGCTGTAGGCATGTCTTGGTTGATACGACTTTGTATCATCGCGTGGACATCGGGGGCAGTACCTCTGGATTGGCAGACCGGGGTGGTGGTCCCCCTTTTTAAGAAAAGGGGACCGTAGGGTGTGTTCCAACTATCGTAGAATGATACTCCTCAACCTCCCTGGTAAGGTCTATTCAGGGGTTCTGCAGAGGAGGATCCACCGGATAGTTGAATCTCGGATTCAGGAGGAGCAGTGTGGTTTTCGTTCTGGTCGTGGAACTGTGGACCAGCTCTACACTCTCAGCAGGATCTTTGAAGATGCATGGGAGTTTGCCCTTTGTCACAATTCTGTTCATTATTTTTATGGACAGAATTTCTAGGCGCAGCCAGGGCGTTGAGGAGTTCCAGTTTGGTGGCTGCAGGATTGAGTCTCTGCTTTTTGCAGATGATGTGGTCCTGCTGGCTTCATCAAGCCGTGAACTTCAACTTTCACTGGATCGGTTTGCAGCCGAGTGTGAAGCGGCCGGGATGAAAATCAGCACCTCCAAGTCCGAGTCCATGGTTCTCGCCTGGAAAAGGGTGGAATGCCATCTCCGGGTCGGGGATAAGATCTTGCCCCAAGTGGAGGAGTTTAGGTACCTTGGGGTCTTGTTCACGAGTGAGGGAAGGATGGAACGTGAGATCGACAAGCAAATTGGTGCGGCGTCTGCAGTGATGCAGACTCTACATCGGTCTGTTGTGGTGAAGAGAGAGCTAAGCCAAAAGGCAAAGCTCTCAATTTACCGGTCGATCTACGTTCCTACCCTTACCTATGGTCATAAGCTTTGTGTAATGACCGAAAGGACAAGATCGCGGGTACAAGCGGCCGAAATGAGTTTTCTCCGTAGGGTGGCTGGGCTCTCCCTCAGACATAAGGTGAGAAGCACTGTCATCCGGGAGAGACTCCGAGTAGAACCGCTACTCCTCCGCATTGAGAGGAGCCAGAGGAGGTGGCTTGGGCATCTGGTCAAGATGCCTCCCGGACGCCTCCCTGGGGAGGTGTTCAGGGCAGGTCCGACCGGTAGAAGGCCTCGGGGAAGACCCAGGACACGTTGGAGAGACTATGTTTCCCAACTAGCCTGGGAACGCCTCGGGATCCGCCGAGAGGAGCTGGACGAAGTGGGAGAGGAAAATCTGGGCCTCCCTGCTTAGGCTGTTGCCACCGCGACCCGATCTCGGATAAGTGGTCGAAGATGGATGGATGGACAACACATTGAGCCACTCTTATGCTGCAGGGACTCGAGACGGCCACTAGCTAGCAAGCTAAAGAGCTAGCGAGCTAGCAAGCTAACCAGTTAGCCTTGGATTTATTTCTTCTAAACTTAAGAAACCAAAAACTTATCACTTCCACACGGAATGAGAGGAGAACTTTTTTCATTCTATCATGTAAGACATGCAATGACTGACTTCATGACTTCATCCATTGTTAAGGTAATGTCATGTAAGGTAATGTCTCAATGTTTTGTGTCATTACTGCCACCTAGTGACTGGAATACTACATATGACTTGGAAATCAATAACAATAACACACCATAGTCGACCATGAAACAGCCATCATTAATTAATTAATTAATTTCTGAAAAAAACGATGTGCGGAACGATAGTACATGTTGGTGTTGGAATTGCACTGCTGTTGATGTATTCAGACCAAAATAAAGTAATAAAAGAGGGTCAGATGGTGTATAACTCCATGGGGATGATATACTGTGCCTCAGTCTGCAGGTGTAACAGAGAGGTGTGGTTTGCCATGATGCTCATACGTTATGCAAAAAAAAAATGTAAGGAATGAATGAAATCCATTAGTTATTTTTGACAGCCCTATTTTTAATGTAACATTATGCTTATGAAAGTGCTTATGTTTTGGCGAGCTTATAGGATTGGTTTCATCAGTGGCTTTTGTGTATAAGAGCTCCACTTCCTGCATGGGCGTGCACGCAGGAAGTGACACACTGCAGTCCAGTGATGTCATTGTGTTTTCATTCCCAGTCTGAAATTCCAGAAATACTTGCAATGATTCATGCCAGCCAGCAGGAATGGAAGGAAGTTGTCCGGTGAAGTTGAAATCTCAACTTTATTTCAAGCACGAAGCAAAGCACTCCTCTATGAATTAATCATAAAGCATCGTGCCACTTATAAATATTAGTGTTATTGTTTGTCTGTTGGTAATGAGCATTAAGGAATGGCGGTGGGCGTTTGTTTGCGTGCGCGTGTGCACTCAACATGCTGTCAGTGTGGGCCTTGCACGCCCCCGCCAGCCACATTAGAGCAAAGTCAAATACTGCACACAGATGCACGCTTAAAGGAAAATTCTCCCACATAAACCACCTGCCATACAGCTGGCATGCATGATGCTTTGCTCTGATTGGCTACAATTAAGAGCACATCACTTTTGCGTTCAGGAGACCTCCTGATGGGTCACATGATCCGGCCCTTCCCCATACACACAGCGTTTTGGGGTGTAATGATGCTGTGAAAATATGATGCATTTGAAGGACTGCCTTCTCCCATATGTGGGCGTAGCCTCCTCGCTCCTATTAAGTCCACCTGTGCCGCCGAGACAGTACGAGTCTTTTATTCTTGCTTTCAAAAAGCTGCAGTGACACAATGAGACAGTCGGGCTCCTCTGTGGCTTGTTGAGTGACTTCCTGTTTGAGTTGTGTAACTTTGTCGGACTTCCTGTCTTTGTTGTGTTCTGCAGTCCAGTCAGCGTGAGCACCTGTGTCTGCTGGCTAGCGGCTGTTTATAGACGCATAGTTCACAGGCTCGGAGACCTTCCTAGAGTTTTCCTCGTTTCTTTGCTGCAACAGGGGAGCGGCAGCCATCTTTGTTGTCTCTTTCAGAAATGCTAAGGAGTGAAAGGTTTGGAATTGTCTTTAAAAAAACTATTACTACTTTCATCATTTGTTAAGCTCTGAGGATCAGAAATTTGCTGATTGTGCATTTGTGCGTGTGCACAACTCCCTTGACGTCCTTTGGCATCAGATCAGACTCAGATAAAACTGTACAGGTCGATGGAGAACGCCATTGTATACATTTTAGGGTCAATGTCCCATCCAGCCCTTTGGGGCCTTCCTGGCATGGGGGTGCCGTGGTAGCTCGGTTTTCGTTATTAATTCCTTTCAAAAGGTCAGACAAAAAACGAAATGTACAAAAACCGAGGCAATTTTTCCCATAGGAAATAAGGGAAATCCAATTAGTCCTTTCCAGAAACCCCAAAAAGAAGAGAATAAGAGAATAATTATAGTCTTAGTGCAGAAAACAATGTTAAATAACAAATGATGAATGAGTGGAACTATTGTTCATGCAGACTTCCAGTACATTCTGACGAGATCAAATTCAATAGTGTCTCTCACCTTCTTTATGAAATTGCTGGCACTCGCAACTTTCATTGGCCCCATGGTGGTCATTTAGCAGCCAACCACCACAAAAAATGCACGGACAGTGAGTCAGCAACACGAAGGGTGCTTTTTTTGGGCACTCGATTTTGCGGAACGATACAGTGCAGGATACACGGACCAGTTTGTTACGTGCAATATTGTAGGAAAACCGAGTCAAAATGTTACCAAAATGTTTTGACGCA
The DNA here is from genome assembly GCF_027744805.1 of Dunckerocampus dactyliophorus. Lineage (NCBI taxonomy): Eukaryota > Metazoa > Chordata > Actinopteri > Syngnathiformes > Syngnathidae > Dunckerocampus > Dunckerocampus dactyliophorus. The sequence goes on from NC_072830.1 coordinate 6,527,046, forward strand.
AACCAAATCAAACAAAAACTGGACCGCACGAAAACTGAGGTTTTATTGTACTAAATTCTAAAGTACCAGGTCCAAACAAGTCCTGGGTTGGGTCATCCTTGCACACCAGTGATGTTGCCTAGATTTAGTTTGTCCAAACACAAGATCTGCTTGACCCCATAGCGGAAAAAATGGAAGATCTGGAATAAATGTCAAGGTGGTCCAGGATGGAACAAACAGCATGCTTTGGTCTCATGGAAGAACTTTTGTTCTGGTACATGCATGACGACTCAGGGAAGTGCTGTTGTGGTGTCCAATGAGATAAGGTGGTCCTCGCTTTTAAGGGGAAAGACTAGGAGGTAGAATTGGGGTTAACCCTAAGTCTTGTTCTGTCGTGTGACTGCTTCGAAATGACACAGGAGTGTATGATCACCTGCTGAATGGACGCGTGGATTCATGTTTTTATACAAAGTAATTTAGTGAGCGTACGTCTCTCTGTTACAGCTGTTCACAGGTGAAGTGGAGAAGAAGCTGTGAAGCTGTGGAAAGGAGTCAACAAGAGATTAACACTCACACAAACACTCACACAAACACACACACACACACATAGGCAGACCTCTCTGAAAGATTGATGAGGTCCTCTCAGGACCCGCAGGGCCTGCTCTGGAGTCGATAAGGCGGCTTCCATTTCACCTCCATTCATTCCTCCTCCTCTTTCAATTGGACGCTCCACAGGACGAGGGGTGTGGCTGCGAAGCGCCACGGCGGATGATGACAAATTTAGGGCCCTTGGCGGAGAAGGACGGGAATCAGGAGCCATGAAAGGCCGCAAGAAGGACGCCTCCCATTGGGTGTGTAGCTCCACGACGGAGAGCGGCGAGCCGTGGGACACCATGTTTTTGTTAAAGTGGCGGAGGAGCAGGGGTGCAGTGAAGCCACAGAGCTGAGAGTAGTTTAAAACACACACACACGTACAGGACAATGTGCAACATCTCCTTCTGCAATGTGGACAGCAAGGTGGACCAGTACTTCCAGCCAGCACTCTACATCATTGTCATCGTGCTGGGCCTCCCCACCAACTGCATGGCGTTGTGGGCTGCCTACATGCAGGTGAGGACACACCTGCAGTGTGCATGCCGGGCCACCGGGTGGTGCTATAACCATGTAGTACGGTCTTCTCAGAATGGCCAACAGATGATTGTACGGAAGTCTGTTTCCGCCACTCAAAGAAATAAAAAAATTCCAATGGTAAGTCATAATTATTAGATAAAAAAAGCAAAATTATAAAAGTTGAAATGATGAGAAAAAACGATATAAGATGATTTAAAAAAAAGATATAAGAAAGTCATAATTATGAGATGAAATGTCATAATTATTAGATAACAAGTCAAAATAATGAAATAAAAAGTCATAATTATGAGAGCCATCCATTCATTTTCTATGCCACTTATCCTCATTAGGGTCGCAGGGATATGCTGGAGCCTACCCCAGAAAAGTCGAAATTATGAGATACAAATTGCGCATGTGCCAAGTGTCATGTGACGAAGGCTCCAGTGAAGAAGGCGGCACATGCGCAGTTTATATCTCATAATTTCGAATACCCTTTTTAGCTCATAATTATGACATATTATCCCGTAATTTCAAATTTTTTACCTCATAATTATGGCTTTTTATTTTGTCATTTCGACTTTTTATCTGATAATTATGATTTACTATTGGGATTTTTTTTTCTTTCAGTGGCGAAACGGGCTTCCATAGGATTGAGTTAATGACGGATGAATGAATGTTGCTGAGCTACAGGACAACGTTGTCTTTAACTTCCTTTGAAGTCTCATTCCTAGTTTTTCGAAGTGAAGCATTGGAGGTGAGTTCATGCCAAGCAACATGGGCGGCAAGTGAAGGCAGAAGGCATCATTAAAATTGATGTGCAATGAACATTGTAGTCCCACACAGAAGCACCGCCCACTGCAGGAGGGGAATACTTGTGTCATCTTTCTCTTCTCCTTCTTCATCTTCTTTTACCTCCGTCCAGGTGCGCCAACGCAACGAGCTGGGCATCTACCTGATCAACCTGTCAGTGGCGGACCTGCTGTACATCAGCACACTTCCTCTGTGGATCGACTACTTCCTGCAGCGCGACGACTGGATCCACGGCCAGGAGAGCTGCAAGCTTTTTGGTTTCATCTTCTACACCAACATCTACGTCAGCATCGCCTTCCTCTGCTGCATCTCTCTGGACAGATACCTGGCTGTGGCCTACCCGATGAGGTTTGTCAAGGTGCGACGCATCAAAACAGGTATGTCCTTTTAAGAAGCTACAGCATTTATACACCTTGCTTTGTGCAGTGGCAGACAGAAAAGCCTTATATTCTCCAAAATGTCTTGCTAAGATAAAGAATTAAGATTCAGAGATGCAGGCCAACCTATCATTGACACTTTTGTCCATACATGTATACATCAAGGACAGGAGACAGGTGACCTATGAGTGAATGTCTTCTATCTGTCTTTGGCTCCCCCTGCAGCCATCTTGGTCAGCGCCACAGTCTGGATCATTGAGATCGTGGCCAACTCTGCGCCGTTGTTCCACGACGAGCTCTTCCAAGGTCGCTTCAACCACACCTTTTGCTTTGAAAAGTACCCCATGCAGGATTGGGTGGCCGGGATGAACCTCTACAGGACCTTCCTGGGCTTCCTGGCTCCTTGGACCGCCATGCTGGTGGCCTACCGCGGCATCCTGGTCGCCGTGCGCTGCAACGTGTCCACCGAGCAGCAGGAAAAGGCCAAAATCCAGCGGCTGGCGTTGAGTCTGATTCTGATTGTGCTGTTCTGTTTCGGCCCGTACCATGTTCTCCTCCTGGTGCGGAGCGTCATGTTTCTGAGGAAGCCGTGTGACTGCGGCTCAGAGGAGAGCTTGTTTGCAGCCTATCATGTTTCGCTGGCGCTCACCAGCCTCAACTGTGTCGCTGACCCCATTCTGTACTGCTTTGTCAACGAGGGGGCCAGGCACGACGTAGGCCGTGCTCTCTCGGCTTTGCTGTCTGCAGCGTGCCACAAGGGCGCCGGCTCCTCGCCGTCGCACGCCGACATGCTCAACGGCGCCTCTGTGACCGTGGAAACTCCCCTGGCTGCAAAGAAGCAGCCGTGCGTTTACGCGGATGGCGGCAAAACCAGTAGCTACAAGACAGAACTGGTGGCGCTGAAGGAGGAATGTCTACAGATGAGCATCCTCAGGAAGTAAAGCCGTGGAAGGTACCATAACAGACTTGGTAGTAGCAAGAAGAGGGCTTACGACATTTGTCTGGTCTTTATGCATGCATCCAATGAAGCCACGCCCACTTGCATGGAGAACTTGCTTTGAAGCGACTTGAAACTCTCTTTGCTTGTTTTGTCTGTTTAATTTTTTTTACAGAAACCACAAAGTCAAGTCTGTAAATTATTATTTGTTATGTTGAACCGAATAAATGATATCTGGCACAAGATGGCTTAAATGGCTGCGATCAAACGTCCAATCTACCACATAAACAGGGGAACCCACTTAAGTTGATCCCGCTTCTGTTGCCAAGCCGTCTATGTCCAACAACTCATCAAGTCCCCTATTATTATTATTAAAAAGTGTGGTTGTGTTTCTTGTTGTGACTTTTCATATAGAATTGTGTAGATGAACTGAATTTGGAGATGCATCTTGTCATTGGATATACAGTATGTTTATTTCTAATGTAACGTGCGTGACTCATGACAGCACAAGCACAGAGGCTGATGTACCAAAAGGTAAATGTTAATCACGTCTTCTGGCTACAGAAAACAAACATTTGCACATTTATCCCTCCCACCACTGTGACCAATGTGACCCAGAATCCATTTTTTCACATTATCGGATTGGTACGTTGCTAGTCGTGTTCTCATCCTGGCAGAGGAAGCTGCATCCAACACCCCTGCAAACTGCAAACGCGATAATAAACAAATCACATTATCACAAATGCCCTCTCCAGCTGCATCTATGAGTGTTTTCAAATGGTCTAACCCTCCAACCCCCCCATGGAGACGCAATCGTAATGGTTCCGGTCCATTCTAGCGTGTGAATTATGTTATGATGGAATAAAAACATGAACCCTGAGGCGTAAGAAGGACTACTTCCTGGGATGGACCCCGTGGTGATGAGCGAGCCGTGTCAATGTAAGGTCTGTAAATCGGACCGTTTGGACATTCAGTAGAGGACTTCCAGTGGGCCTCGCTGTATTCAGGATCGTTAGGATCCGAGCTGCATCAAATCACTTCTGTCACCTCTGTCTATTATCTGATCATATGTTAGATGAATTACGATTCTGGCGTTTCGTCATTTTGGCAAATACACTCTTCACTAATATGTCCTTTGTTTTGGTTTACAACCCTCTGTAGGAAAACTTTCTCACGGTACCCAGACGGGTCGGATACTGAGCAAACAAACTGCAGCAGTAAAGAATACAGTGGACGTGACTTTTCATGTTTATCTTACCCCCCGCAATATGGCCGCCTGCAGAGCATGGACGCCATGATGGGAAGGAGGTCAAATTACAACCAAACAATTGTTATCTAATCTCATCTAATTGTTATCTAATCTGAATGACCAACATGATAATGTCGCATATCCTGTGTTTAAAGCAAATGTGTGTCTCAAGGATTCACACAGTTTCATGTGGAATAAAGCAACGTTGCTGCTGGATGTTTAAATGTCTTTTAACTTCACGGTGAAAACAAACTGCGTTAATAACAGCAAGTCTGAACAAAATCTGCCCCAATGGCGCCATCTTGTGTCTGAGAACCATCACGACGCGTCCATCAACAAGAATAAACATTGTTCACTTTATTATATCACTGAATATGTCGATTAAAATTGAACATTACTATCGCCACTGAGCACTCACCTCTATATATTGGTTGTTCACAGTGACGAAAAAAACAACCTGAACTGATTTCAATGAAATAGCAGCCCACACCCTGTGAGGCAAACACAATTTGATTATTATTTATGTAATATTTTCCATCCATCCATTTTCTATGCCGCTTCTCCTCATTAGGGTCGCGGGAGCATGCTGGAGCCGATCCCAGCTGACTTCGGGCGACAGGCGGGGTTACTTATATATACTTATTTTATTTTATGAATTGTACTGTTGTATTTATCATTTGTGTTTATTTATTATTTTCAATTTTTACATTAATTTAAAGATGTAACGTATGCCCGACCTTCCTCCCGGTACAGCAGTTTGATCATCTACGTTGGGTTTCACTGATCTGTACTAATAAATCTGGATAGAGTCTACCCAGATTTATTAGTACGCGTGCGACGTATGGTCTATCCGATAGACCATACGCCACATTGAGGCCATCTTACCACTCACATCTCGTACGTAGCAGACTACATTGGCACAGCGTACATAGTGTACAAAGCAGATGAAGAGGCTCGCAGAACATCTACTGGATATTTTAAATTAAAAAGCGGGGAGATTCTCCCATTGTAACGCAACCTTTGTCCCTTAAAAACGATTTGATACGTTATTCTCTATCTTTTGGCTATATTAAATGTACTTTTTCCCCTTCCAATTCTCATTGCCTTTAGGACAAAATTCTACTCTGCACCCCTGGCTCAGCACTCCCCTATAGCAATGCATAGTTTTAATTTGAACTGCATATCCCATCCCTTTTTTTCACTAAAATCCATGATCATGATCCTTTACTTTTTTTTCTTACTTTCATACAATTCACTATGCTCTCGTCTGTACAAAATATGAATCATAAAAGAGAGTGACTTTGGACAAGTTTTAAAATCATTTAACATTTTGCAAATTTTTTTTTGTTTGTGTTATGAAATAGAAATAACCTATTTTCTGATATAGAAATATATTTTAACAAAAAACACAGGAATAATATGTAATATAATATGTAATAATATATAAACATTGTCTCCATATGGGGATTCATTTTAAATTCGGGTAAACAAAAAAAACAACGTATTTTTTTTATATTTGCAAGCAACCGCAAATTATTTAGTAGTCTAGTCGCGGTTGTTTGTTTACATATCCGCCACGGCCCCCTATGCAAAGCCGTTATGACTCAGGTATGATATGATATCGACAGAATTTTTAAAAATTATTATACCCGAGTCCTTATGACTAACCTCAAGCACACCTGTTGTGCGAGGTTAGTCTTCAGACTAACCTTGCATTTAATGTGAGTGGGTAACAAACTAACAACAGACTTAACAACTCACAAGTTCTGCCATAAATCATTGTCCGAGAAGTGTTTCTTGTGAGTGGTAATATGGCGGCCGCGTGGCTTCACAAGTCATTGACCAATGGCCTATCCAGATTTATTAGTACAGCTCAGTGGTTTAGTTTAGGGGTTTTATAAATAAAGTTGGATTGGATGTCGCCAAACAAAAAAAGGCTTGGCTGTCTCCTTCATGTAATTAGCAGTTGTCAACCTGTTGTAAACTACATCACTACCACCTACAGGAGTGGAGTGGAACTCTACTACTCTTACTAACAACTATATTAACAACAGGACAGTTACCGGGAACTCGTCCACTTCCTGTTCAGTGTTATGTTAGCCACTACGCTAGGAGAGAGCAACCCACCACTTTTTGTAGCTGTTATTATTTCTAAACAACGTTTGTCATTGTTAAACGTACTTACTAATGTAATGAGTGGACCTTTGTCTTACAGGCCTTGTATTGGATGTCAGTCTGGTCATGCTGTGTCCTGTGAGTGAACACTATATGAAATGTTTGGGAACATTATTAATCGCGTGGCTAACGATCCATCTGGCTTCTGATTTATGTCAATGTCCTTCTGTTGTAGAAAGGAGTAGAGAAAAAGTTTCACATCAACTACAAAGTTGTCAACAAGGCAAGTCACCACACATGTTTCTACTTTCAACAATTCATACTTTTCCACATGTGGCACCATCATGTTCAAGCTCCATTTGTAGGTAAGGAACAGGGGCAGTGTGCCTTAGTAGGGAATATTTTGACATGGACCTAGGAATTATAAATACATAGATAGTTTAAAAAAAAAAGGAAAAAAGAAAAAGCAAGTCCTTTTGAGGTATTCATGTAATTGCAACAGTGCAAAAACTAACAACAAGCTGGGAAGGAAGTGTACCTTCAAAATACAACAGGAAGTTAACCATTAGTCCTGTCATTTGTAGGTTCAAATGGTCGAAACGTGTTGATAGGTATATAGAAACATTTTAGGAGCTGATAATTATTTGCCTGTTCTATGGTTTTTAATCCAATCTCGTTCACAATTTCAGGGACTTTTGATGTGAAGTGAAAGAACACTGTTGCTTATATGTAAATCATATGAGGACATGTTATGTCATCATTATTGGTTTAAACAATTCAAAGTAATGAACTTCACTGCTGACTGCCATACACTCGTAGCTTGTTCAACCAAACAAAATAGGCGAGTAATAAAAGATAGGCTGCACACAATCAAAGGGCAGGTTGTTATTTTGCAGGCTCTCATGTCTTCTTTGTGACTTCACTGACATCATCCTTTCAATCTCACAGAGTGCTCCCTCGTCCTCCTCCTCCATCGACTCTTCCATTGATCTTGGAGACGAAGCAGAGAGCAGGTCAGCGAGTAGGGCAATCATGCAAATGTGAAGCGGCGGAGGGAAGAAATGATGAAACTGTCCATGGGTGAGTTTGATTTGTGATTAGTGGTGACGCTTGCACTTCTACTGTATGATGACAACACCCATGCAAGGATACACAGTTCACTCTAAAACACCCTCACAATTTAAATTCCATCTTGTTTCTTTGTCTTGTCTTTCCTTCATCGCTGGATACACTAATAATAATGACCCCCTCTTGGACTTGGGCCCCGTCAAGAATCAAGTCAGTTCCACAGCCACCAGCCTTGGCGTCATAATCAACAGTGATTTTAAACTTAATAAAGTAAAAAAAAACAACAAAAAAAACTTAATAAACAAATCAACAGCGTTGTAAAATCTTGTTTTTTATCATCTTAGGCTTCTATCTAAAGTCAAATCATTTTTATCATTGCAACATTTTGAACAAGCCATGCATGCTTTTATTTCGTCACGTCTGGACTACTGTAATGCCCTTTACTCTGGAATAAACCATAAATTACTCTCTTGCTTACAGCTAGTCCAGAACTCTGCAGCACGGCTTTTAACAGGAACCAAAAAGAGGGAGCATATTACCCCAATTTTAGCTTCCCTGCACTGGTTGCCTGTGCGTTTTAGGATTGATTTTAAGATTTTATTGTTTGTTTTTAAGGCTTTGAATGGGCTGGCCCCTCAGTACATCTCGGACCTCATCCAAATTTACACTCCAGCGTGCACATTGAAGTCCGAAGGCCAGCTCCAACTGGTGGTGCCTAAGACCAGACTTAAGACCAGGGGAGACCGGGCCTTTTCTGTAGTTGGTCCAAAGCTGTGGAGCACTCTCTCCCCTTATGTAAAAATGGCCCCCACAATTGAAAGCTTTAAGTCTTGTCTTAAACCCCACTTTTATTCTCTGGCTTTTAACTCTGCATAAGTTGTGTGGTCCTCCTGTGTCTTTTATTATTTTTTAGTTTTAATTGCTTTATTTATTTTAGTTTTTAAATGTAATTTACTTATTTATTTTTTACCTACTTCTTGGAATTTTTTGCTTTTATTGTTTCTACTTCCTGTTGAAATATTTTACTGTTGTACGTTTCTTAGTTTTTATTTATTGGATTTTTTTGTTTTTACTGTAGTGATTTTTATTTATTATTTACATTTACATTTACATTCCCTTATTTACTTATTATTTGTGGTTTTGCTAGTCTGTGCAGCACTTTGGAAACAGTGTTTATAAAATGTGCTATATAAATAAAGTGGATTGGATTGGATTGGATTGGACACTATCCATCCATTGCTACACATTCTCTATTCTTTTTTCTTTAATTAGAAAACGGTGACGTTTAAACACATTGTGTTGTTCTCTTGCACCAAACGAGAAAGAGGAAGGACCCAAGTCCATCAATATAATATTTTGTTGCTGCTAAATACTCTAACATCATGCATGCCGGTGGTTTAATTCCCAACTTTATGGGTATATTTTTCCTATCCCAATTCCACCTTCAAGTACATTTGACGAGGGCGTATGTGTCAAACTCGTACCCTGGTGGGCCGAGACGCTGCAGGTTTTCTCTCCAACCAGTTTCTTCAGCAGGTGATTTAATTGATGAGCTCCTTCCTTCAAACTGAAGGTGTTGATCATTAAAATCACCTGCTTTAGTGACTGGCTGGAAAGAAAACCTGCAGTGTCTCGGCCCTCCATGGCACGAGTTTGACACCTCTGCACCCCTGGACTAGGGGTTTCACTGTTCGACGTAATAGTGAATGTGCTGCTCTTCTGCAAGCTACCGGCAGATGGCGCCATAGGATGAACATCCCGGCACTGGAGCCCCTGCAGGGGCAGGTTCAATGAATGTTTGCAGCTCATATGAAGATGTTTCGTGCACAAAGTTTCTTCAGCGCTTGATGCTCATCCACGCATTTCGGTACCATGCCGATGATATGACTGTAATATTTTGTCTTACAGCTTTTTGGTTATAGCGTCTTCTTCTTCCACATTGCATGTTGTGCTGGTTAGACTGTGCCAGGTGACAAACAGGAGCTCACAGAACCAAACCCCTGCAGAACATCTGTTGTTATATTGCCAGAGCCTCTTAAAAGACAAAAATACTGCCGGGGTCGTGTGCTTTTTACGGCTCATGGGCCCACTCGACTTTTTCCACATGCTGCGAGCGTAGAAACATCTGGATGGAGCCGTGAAAGTATCACGGACCCAAAGGTGCCGTTACGCAGGCCCCAAATGAGTTGCCACGTACTCCTTTCTAGAACTGTGCGCTGGCTCGCCTCTGCATTCTCTCATGGGTGTGTGAAATTTGTGTGTGTGTGTGTGTGTGTGTGCGTGTGTGTGTGCCCGCAGGCAATGTCACCTTGACTACAAGCTACAGGAGGCGATGAGGGCGCTCTGCATCTGTGCACTGGACAGAGGAGGGACTGATGGTGTTTGCTTGTATGTCTGAGACTGTGCATGTGTGCGTGCACGTGTGAGCGACAAGCAGCCGGAGAGGAAGAGCGAGGAGGCTTCATCGCTCTCGGGAAGATCACAGCGCCGGAGGTTCCCTCTACAGATCCCAGCTGAGCCGCCCCCGAGATGTCAACGCACTCAGGTGAGTCACATGACCGCTGACATGGCTTCCTTGTCACTGGTCACACTGGACGAAAGGGGTATGTGTATTCATAGATGACTCAATCAGAGGTAAGACTAGAGTCTCTGAATTGTAATTGAAGACATTTTGGTCACTTGTATGCTTCCAACTTTGTGGGAGCGCTTTGGGAACCTTTTTGTTACCAGTGCATAAAGCAAGTCCATAAAGGCATGCTTGGAGGAGTTTGCTGTGGAAGAACAAGCTGCTTAGAGTGGGAAATAAGAAAAGTCTGCATACGCTCACCGGTCACACAATCTAATGGCATCCAATACAAATATTCTATCTTTTACAAAGATAATAATGCTGACTTTTGATTGAAACGGTCATAGAGGTATACTAATGTGTTTATTATTGTACTCATACAACTGCACTACGTTTTTGTTGCTTGTTTGTTATGTCCATGTAGCTTTTTGGAGTTTAATCATGACTTTTTATGTGGAAAAATTGTGTAGATTGTACCTTAAAGAACACAAATGGACTCCCACTATATTAGATACAGAAACAGTTCTCATGGGGATGCAGTAGTTGTATGCAACTGGAAACTACACGCCAAATAATAAACATTATTCATGGAATACATTCCTCAATCAAAAGTGACCTTTACTGTCTTTGTAGATGGAATGTTTGTATTGGATCTAATAATGTACCTAATACAGTGGCCATCGTATTTCCACAAAAACTAGACATTCACTTGGATCTCTCACATGAAAATAGTAGAGGTCACAACATGTCTTGTAGACATGTAATCGGATGTTTTTTCAAGGAAAACGTAACGAAGTTGTGGTTAACGAGAAGCCCCTGAAGGCACCGCGGAGGCTCAGGCCCTGTGACGTCACCGCCCCTCCACCCAGTGAGAGGAGGGATGCTGTGAATGCTGTGAAAGCAAAGACTGCAGCATCTTCAGCCAGAGAAGCAGTCAACGTCGCCTTCTCCCTTCGCCGCCCTCGTCGCCCACCACGGGGTGTCTGCGCGCTCCTGACACCACGCACGCTCCTCGTACGAACGCGTTGGATCCTTTTCTTCATCCGCTTTATCTTCTGGTCTTCATCGTTTTTCTTTGCTCGGACTGGATTCATTCGGCGAAGGCTGGCAGGCAGCAGAGGCGCGCCCCCGCACCTCGCACCTTATTGTGTACGTGCGTGCGCAGCGCAATGACACGCGCTTGATGGAAGACTGACGCCTCGCGCACGCGCCTCACCAGCCAGCCTCTCCTCTCCTGGAATCTTCCCCCTCCTCCTTCTCCCTCCCTCGCTCCCTCAACGGCGCGCACAGCATCTCCCATACGCGTGCACGACCCACACATAGCTTTGTGTCTTTGCCTATTGCGGACACGCGCGCGCCACCCCTAAGAGGACTCGCCCGCGCGGCCACGCTGCGTCAAGAGCGCCATAGCAGAGCAAAGGGAAGGGGGGATTTAAGCATCCGAGAGCAAACATGATGGCCGGCGGAGCAGTGCAGCAGAACGGCCTCTTCTCCACCCCCCACCACCACAACCAGCAGCCCCACATGGAGGCCGACCCTCCGGACTCGCGCAAAAGACCCCTGGAGACCCCCACCGAGGCCAGCAGCACCAAGCGCACCAACACGGGAGGTAAGAGATGCGGGGGAGGTCTTGGTGGTCTGGAGGGAGGGGGTGCTGTGCTTCTGAGCCGTGTTGTTGGGCCCGCAGAAGCAGGTTGATGCGCCTCCTGACGTTTTATTGTTATTGCTGAGCCTTCAAAGAGCTTAATGGAGCGTTTTTATTCGAGTGTGCGCGTCGTGCGTGATGCTAATGAAACAATGAGACGGCGGGATGGAGGCAAGCAGCCCGTTAGCCTCGCCTCTAACTCGGCTGTTTTTTTTTTTTAACTAAGCTCCACACTGAAGAACGAGGACGTAAACAAGTGAAATCCGGATGTGGCTGGTGCGTGAAGGCATCATGACCTTGTGATAATCTCACACGTCAGCCACCATCGCACACGCGGATAAACAAGCAGTGCGCTCATTATTATTACCAAGATGTCGTCATGGCAATCTCCATACTTTTTTTTTGTTTACATGCTGTCATGCATCCCATCACAGCATTACAACCATCAGGAGCCTCATGCACACCATCATGAACAACACAGACACTGTGGAGCATATTTACTGTCATACTACTACACTAGATAACATGATAAATGCCTGTGGCAAACAGATCATGTGTGTATTTCAAGTCTTCTTTGTTAATTATGTCTGTGTAAATGGTACATGCAGAGTAAATAAATACAGCACACAGCTAAACTTCAAACCAATGTAATCCTGAAGAACACTCTTTTGGGGATGAATGCCCTTTTTGAACTATGTATTATGAGATATAAAAATCTAACACTTGGGTTCCTGACCAGGTAAACAGAAGGTTCCAAAAAGCTCTCGTCTGTGTGAAATTTTGCTATTGAAATTGCACTTTTACAGTTTATTATGCAGTGGTCTAAATAGTAAGTACACAAAAACAAAACCTAACTTGAAACTAGACGTTAAACTGCCCTGTTGTGTGTGTTTGTTTTTTTTTTTTTAACTGATGAAACATTTCAAAGGGTTTAAAGCCGTTAAATCTGTGCTGCATCAAAACATCTCTGATGTCTGCAGAGGTCTGTGTGACCTACTTGCATGGAAGACCATCAGGGAACGTCTGCAGCCGCAGCTTTGATTAGCCACTTCAATCTGCACTTTTTAACAGTCACTTCAACCACTGATATGCTCATCACTGGCTGTAGTCATTGGCTTTAAGTTGGTAACTTAAGTCAGTACTGTTTAAGTCAGTAGAGTTTATATCAGTACAAGTCAGTATCGTTTGTCAGCCATTTTTAAGTAGCAGTCTTTAAGTCAGTACAGTTTAAGTATTAGAGAGTCAGTATTGTTTGAGAAGTACTGTTTAAGTCAGTAGTTATCTTTAAATCAGCACTGTTGACGTCAGTCATGTACTGCAAGTCACTGATGTTTAAGTCAGTACTGTTTGTCAGTCATTTTAAAGTAGTGTTCAGTACTGCTTTAAGTCAGGACAAGTCAGTACAGTTTCAGTCACTGATGTTTAAGTCAGTACTGTTTTTTTAAATCATTTTTTATGTCATTCTTAAGTAGTAGTGTTGAAGTCAGTGCTGTTTAAGTCAGTACTTTTGATGTCTTTTGATGTCTGCTCGGTTTAGGTCACTGATGTTTAAGTCGGCACTATTTGTCAGCCCTTTTTAAGTAGTAGTTTTGAAATCAGTGCTGTTTAAGTCAGAACAAGCCAGTACTGTTGACCTCAGTACTGTTTAAGTCACTGATGTTTAAGTCAGTATTGTTTGTCAGCACTGCTTACCGATGTTTTGATTAGTAGTATTTTGATTAGTGAGTGAGGTCAGATTGTGATCTGATGTTTAACTGCAGCTTAGTGCTGCACGTAAAAGGCCCAGTACTCGCCCCGCTCCCTGGGGGCTGATGAGTGCAGCAGGCATTTAGACAAATGAAAAGGTTGGGATGATGATGATGGTGATGATGACGACGAGCAGCGACTGAGCTGCCTCAGCCAGCGGACTGAATTTGAAAGTGAAAGTGTTTTCAATGTATTTCAGTAACAAGACGTTAATGATATCAAATAATGAATGAATTCGATAAAATTTTTGGACAACTTTGAGGTTTGTGCTCCTATTGGTTGTTTCTCTGAACCATTAGTTGACGCCACACAACCCCCTCACCCCGACCCCCCCTGTGCTTCCTCTCTCTGTAGTGGCCTTCCTGCAGCCCCTTTTTGAAAGTGAAGGCATTGTTTTCCCACACCAAGAAACTGAGAGCCATGGTAAGACACCTTCTACCTGTTTCTATTTATAACCTTTGACCTTTTTCAATGCAGGAGCCTTGTGGCACACTTAAATAAGAACTCAGTACACACACACACACACACACGCTAATGTTGCTTACAGTATATTGTGTCCATAGCATCCATGTCCATGTCTTTCTTTTCCTCACGCTGCCAAGCTGATGAGTCCTCATGACCTTTGACCTCATGCCAGCCATGTCATTATTTGGGTTTGCTGCTTTTTGAAAATATCTTGTCATGTACTTTTTTTTGTCATCTTTGAAGCGTTAACTCAGACAAGGAGTTATGTTTTCATTGCAGTTAGTTTGTTAGCAGGATTGTGCGAATAAATACCAATCTGATTTGTCATTTTTAGTCTGGTTAAAACAAACTGGAGTCCGTTTGCTCTGCTCGTACGGGTCATTTGGTCAAGTGTGAACACGGTCCACAGAACTCGGGGCCGACTCAAACGGGCGGATCAAGACCGCCTGAGAGATGGGTCTCGACATCTTTTTGACATTTGTATAATTATATTCTCTTTGTTACATTTAAGCTGGTAAAACGTCCTACAACCGTAGGTGACTCAGAAGACACGATTGTTTTGAATGCATGACTTTCCTCGCACAATGTACATGTTACATGCATGACTTCCAGCAAATACTTTACTGAGCACTATTTGGTCCGCTGACAAAAACAAAAAAGTGTGAATGCAAAATAAACTTTTGTTAAATTTTTTGTGCGGAGCAAAGTACCGGACTAGAATTGTGAGCGCACCCTAAAGCCTGGATTATACTTACTATCAACTGCTTAGTCACTCTGATGCCGCCTTGGTCCTTTTCTAGCATTCCTCAGGGTTGAGCGTGTGATGTGAAATTTTCTGCCAAAATGCTAGGGGCGCTGTTTTCCGGTGAGTCAACTCAACCATGGCACACGTGGACTATTTATTATCTTGTTAGCTTCCTTTGTCTGGAGCTAATAATGGCAATTAAAGAGTGACAGAGTGTTATTTGAGTTACAACAGTTGCTTTTATTGCAAATATTGATCTGGAATCGGAGGAGAAGGGTGGGCTTTACGCCCTGCGAACAAGTTGTTTACACACAGGAAACAATGTAGGACGAGCCGACCAATCATGGTCTTTATGTTCTACGTTGCCATCCAGGTTAAAATGAAACAGGCTAAAACCAATCCAATATATAAGCCAATGTATGTTAAGCCGTTAGATATTAACAGTCTCATCGGTGGCCGATTGGTTAGCATCTTGGCCACACAGTCAGGAGATCGGGAAGACCTGGGTTCAAATTTCCTTTTGTCGTTTGTTGTTCTCCCCGTGCGTGCGTGTGTTTTCTCCGGGTACTCCGGTTTCCTCCCACATTTCAAAAACATGCATGTTAAGTTAATTGGTGACTCTAATTTGTCCAAGTATGAATGTTAGAGTGAATGATTTGTCTATATGTGTCCTGCAATTGGCTGACGACTAGTCCAGGGTGTTCCCTGCCTCTTGCCCGAAGTCAGCTGGGATAGGCTCCAGCATACCCCCGCGACCTGAGTGAGGATAAGCAGCATAGAAAATGGATGGCTGGATTGTAACCTTATATTTATTTTTGGCATTTGCAGTGTGGCCCTAATCATCCTAATTTTATTTTTCAGTAAAAAACAAACTGGACTTTGCACACCCCTCTTTTAGGAACTTTGTGGAAGAGTGGACTTGGGCCGGGGAAGACACCATCACATTTTGGTGAAGATCTGCCTTTTTTCCCGCAATGTGTCAGTTGATGACTATCAGGCATGCAATGCTGGAAGTGTGTCTATGTGAAGGTGACGGTATACTATTTCCAGTTTGTGTAGACTTGCGTATATCTACGTGTCTTGGTTTGATGTTGGACAGACGTTAGCATCGATAGACCTGAACAAATAGATGCCACCTGGCCCGTAGGTCCGGATTCTGGTTCTGGCTTGTTCTGGCTATATAATAGTGAGGAACTGGTCTGTCACTGTTAGAAATGATCAAAGCCTACAATTGGTTCTTTATTTGACACATAGTGTACAACGTATGATAGTCACTGTAAGTGTGTGTGAGAGAGAGAGACAGGTAGGCGGAGCTTGTCAGCTGTCAGGTGGCCCATGTGGTAGACATGGCCGCCTGTAGCTCATAAATCACAGCAAAGTCTCATAAAGAGCTGAAGGTCTTAAGGATGAAAAGATCAATGAGGAGCTGCTGTTACAGCCACCATCCCCTCCTACCAGCCAATCTCCCCTCCCCTGTTTAATGCAGTGACCCTGAACCCTCTCTCATCTGGGCCAGTTCTGCCACCCAGCCCGCCCTCTGATGGTGCTCGTGTAGGATCACACGTGTGTGTGTGTGTGATGAGCTCAGCGTATGTATGTATTAAACATGTATTTCATCCTGATTGGCGGGTGAGCGAGCGTCCATCACGAGCTAACAAGATGACTGCAAGACGAGAAAAGCAGACATGCCGAAAGTGATAGCGTCAGAGATTTATGACTTTTATTTTATGACCTTATTGAAGGCCAAAGGACATAAAATACAGAAGTTGGCCACTAAATCGTGTTAGCGGCTATGAGACACTGACAGTATTTATGACCACACTTCAATTAGCTCCGAGCCAATGACAATTTTTTTTTTTTTTTCCCCATGTTTTGGCTCAGAGAACATGATTGCTGACCATTGCACAGTGTCTTCGTCAAGTCCAGGGGTGGAGTGATGGGGTTGGGAATGGCGGGAAGGATATAAAGGAGAGGGGCACGCCGTTTGACATTTGAGCTAACGGCAGGAGCAGTCTGGCCACTAACGAGTGCATCCTCATTAATGAGCGCATCGATTCGTTTCATCGCTCTCGAGAATGCAACAAGTTGGCGAAGGCGAAGTAGCGGAGGAGCCAAAGATGACCAGTTCAGACCTTGAGGCAGGTCTGAACTGTCAGTTGCCATGGTTACCAAAGCTGCAGTATCGCTAACCCGCATGTAGTCCACGAGCACTGAAAGCACATTCTTCTCCTTGCTTTCGTTTGCCTTTCTTTCATTGTCTTTATTCATGTTTATCTTTGAATTTATTTTGTCTCTACATTTCATTCCCCTTCAACTTTTCCTCTTTCTTTCTTTCTTGTCCTCTCATCAACATTCCTTTTCTTACCTCCCATCTTTTGGACGCTACTTTATTTTCCTTTTTCCACAAGTTTTCCTTTTGTTTTTCTTTTCTTAGTCCCTTTGTCTTGTGTTCTTTCCTTTTCCTTCGCTTTGCCCTCTGTCTGTGTGATGTTTTTCATTTTATAAATGGAAGGACTGGCACAGCAATTTTTTGCAAGGTCAGGACAAGGAGTACCATACGCACACACACACACACACACACACACACACACACACACGCTGTTTCTGAAGAGCTGGTGCTGCTATTGATCCAAGCTGTTCTTTGGCTCCGAGTGGAGCATCTTTTTATTGTGGAGGAAAGTGACAAACAGAAAGTAGGAAGTGGATGCTAGTAACCATGGTTTTAATTGATGGGATGTCTACGTCTTCATCTTTGTGTCGTCTTTTTGGCCTCGTGAAGAACACGATGTTCCCTGCTTGTACTTCTTCCTCCTCATCCATTCTAATCATGCTCTCCTTCAGACCCTCACGCCTCCTCTTCCTCCTCTTCCTCCTCTTCCATCAATCACTCGACAACCGACGCTGCGGATCGATTCGGCACGACGGCGTAGCCAATCGCTTCGACCTCTCCTCTCCTCCTACGCACTTTTTTATTCCAAAACACTGCATCACAGTTTATTTTAAAAAAAAAGACAAGACAGGGTGGGGAAAAAGAGCGAATAGGCGGGAACGTTCTTGCTGAGCGAGGTGGCGGTTGGCGGTTTGGGTTAGCCACTCGCTGATAGGAGAGCGGACATCGATGAATATGGATGAGGGGATGACAAAAAAGGCTGATCCAAGCAAGGATCACTGGAAGAGGACCGTACACCTCCCCCTCACGATAACACCAAACAATACACACACGGTGTAGGCAGAGAGGCTGCAGAGGTTAGCATAGTTAGCATAGCCACTTTGACGTCACCTCACAACATCGAGACGTTATTTGGTTCTTCGTTCAAAGTGAGATGCACGACAATATTTGGCTCTGACAAAATGGGTCGGGCGTCACGTGTCATGAGCTGCAGATTTGGGCGGTGTCGTCATGTCAGCAACGTTATTCTGGCCGAAATGGCTGCTGGCTGCTGTCGAGACGTTAGCGCTCGCTGGTTGCTGCGTAAAAAAGTGAATAGTACAAAGCCGCAGAGATGAAACACCCCCGCCCTCCCCACACCCGTCTGCTCTCCTGATGAGCTCTGAGTGTATTTCGGCGTGACGGCGGCCATCTTTCAGCCCGTAGACAGCTGGTGGAGCCTTACATGTTTGTGTGTGTGCAACCCCCAACAAAAGACCGCTAGGACAAGGGGGTGTTAGACAAAGCATGTGTCCCCCTTAACTCTCTCTGCTTTAGATGAGATGAATATTTGAGTCCCCAAAGGCCCGTCGTCCTCCCACCCCACCACTGTCCAGCCGAGGCTCTGTTCTCTCTCACACACACACACACACCCGCGCACACACACACGCACACACATACGCAAAATACGAAAACATTTCTCCTTAATTCAGTGGTGTTTTGTAAGACATTGTGTGCGTTCCAAACTCTCCCGTCATGTTTATTAAATGCGATAAAACATTACGTTGGCCAAACCAACACACAATGAAGTAATAAGCTCACAACGTGAATCATGGTCCAAGTATTTTAGCACACATTTAATCTCGCTGTAATATGAGACTTGTGTGGACATCACAGCACTGAACACACAACGTTTTCCGCAAATTTTAGCCCAGTGGACAATTTGCATTTGGTCTGAAATGTGTCAACATCTCCAAAAAGCTTTAAATCATTAATGAATAAATAAAAGTGTTGGTATGTTTGCCTTAGTCAGACTGCACAGAAAGATGCAACATGAGAGAGGACCTCTCAAAGCAAATCACCACGCCCCCTTCGTTGCCCCTTTTGCCACCCCCCAGGCCTGGGGACACCAGATCCAGGGATTTGAGCCTTCAATCCTGCAGCATGTGGAGCCTATTCTGGGCCCGGAGGGTCCGCGGAAGCCTTAGCAACAGATTGGTCTGTTTACTCGCTGGATGATGTTTATTATTTATAATGGAGCACCTCCACCACTACACTACACTACACACACACACACACACACACACACACACACACACGTTGCTGCAAATAGCACACACCCACCCACAAACACACACACACACACACGACAGGAAAGTTCTAAGCATGGAAGAGAGTGGAGCCCACTGTTATTAACATGCGTTGAGCACATGATGCTGAGGGTCACCATGAAGGTCGCTTGCTCACAATCAGAGACAATCAGCTGGATGGTAATTATACGACTTAGTTCTGGTCCTGTTTGGACTCTTGAAGGCTTGATGTGCTCATTATGTTGTCAGCCTGAAAGACAAGCGCAGGGACAAGAAACGGAGAACAATGCAGTTGACAATCTGTGGTTATTAGAACTATAGTTCTGATGATGTCATAGGAGGTGTGGCTTAGTCATAATCCCGTACCAGTTTGGTTTGTGTGGCTTTATCCATCACACAGCACAGCTCAAACAAAACATGGAGCCGTTTATTCCAGTATGTCTACTTGTATCCAGATCTTCACCAAACAGTAATGTTACTTCGTTCAAGTGCAGCAATAGTTTTTGCATAATTTACATCATTTTTAGTGCTGCCACCAATAGCGCATTAATGACGGTGACGTATTTATGTAATTAATTATGTTAATTTTTTTTGCGTATGCATCATGGCAACTCACGCCTCTCTGTTATGATGACAGACGGCGGCACAGTGAGTGTCCCCCCAGAGTCTGATGCTGTTTTATAACTTTATTATTCAGACCTGGACACATCAACAGCAATGACATTCCAAAACCATGTATTTATCTCCAACTCACAAAACCTTCTCTAGTCCCTTCGTCATCGGAATGACACCTCCTCTTTGTCGACTGCAAAATGCATTCACGGACACGCCGGACATCACAACAACGTCTTTATTATGTTTGGTCTAAATAAACAAATACAAAGCAAAACAAGTAAAACAAATGCAAGAAAAAAAAATGAGAAGATATTTTCATCGCTCACTTTGTAACTCTTAATGTGGAAGTACAATTTGCTACATTTAAATATGCTCAGAAATCCCAGAAAATACACTCACAACATGTGAATTCAACTTAAATGACGTAGTGTTATTGAACGCAACCCCTCATTGCTCATCATAGCACAGTTAAAGTGTGATAGTGAAAGGTAAATTGATTTTCAGACGTGTGTGCTAGCTTTTAGCTTGATTTAAATTTTCAGTTCATTTGGAGCTGTTAATACATACAAATATATCTATAATCCTGTCCTGTTATTTATCTTTCTTTCAATAAAATACATAATTGGCATATTTCAGACATAGTTGCAAATGGTGATTAATCATCATTAATTGATTTGAAAGCCACAGTTAATCTGACAGCCCTAATCATTTTGCAAACAAACCAATCTTGATCATAAAAGTAGCACTGGACTTGACACGCCACTCAAGACACCTCCCAGGTTGGTAGGCAGCTTGTGTATTATTAAATATTAAATATATCTTGGTATATTCATGTCTTATATTGTTGCACTTTTAGGCTTATACCATTCATTTAAACGTCTTTTTCTA
Organism: Dunckerocampus dactyliophorus; assembly: GCF_027744805.1. Taxonomy (NCBI): domain Eukaryota; kingdom Metazoa; phylum Chordata; class Actinopteri; order Syngnathiformes; family Syngnathidae; genus Dunckerocampus; species Dunckerocampus dactyliophorus. The sequence goes on from NC_072830.1 coordinate 6,547,819, forward strand.
AAACTTTACTTTCTTCACATTCTGGAGGCTTTTTGCTAAACACCCACCAGCGGAGACCTTTGGCACGACCCATGTGTTTAATTTGATTTGTAAGGGAGTATTGCGTGGGTTAGTGTCATGTGACCTCTGTTGGATTCTGAGGTTGATGCTGAGGGGTGGGATATCCAGTATGTATATATTCTGTATACTGTATATGTATCGCCATCTCCTAATAGTGAAGGGGGGTGAATGTAAATGAACAACAGTCTTGTGTGGAAAGAAGATAATGCTGCATGTTGGAGACCATTAGGACTACCTGTGGCGGGATGTTTGGAGTGACGACTTCAAGTTGGCGTGTTTGTATAAAAAGCTCTCAACAGGTTTTATTGGTTCTGCTTGTGTTCTTTGCACGAGGCTCTTAAAACCACAAAGAGCTTTAAAAGGCAGGAGTCTGCATCACCGTTTGAACTGTGTTGGATTAGGCCTCAAATGAAGCACAATGGCGAGCAGCAGACAGGAAGTGGACCATCTCATGTCGTCAAAAGTCCAGTCCAGCTCTGTGCAGTCTGGCTTTTAACGGTCGCCGTGGTGACACATATTGGAAACGCGCCGCCAACATTCTGCTTGCGGAGGAAGTGTTTTTGTGTTTCCTATTTACCAATTCCCCCGCCTTATTAACACGGGCTGGTTATAATTAGCTAGCCTCCATCTAAAGCAGGTCAGTCTGAAGGCTTTGCACGTCGCACAAGTGGGTCGCTGCAGCGATGGGGGGGGGCAGAAGTGGAAGAACAAGTGCATGATGGGAAACGCAGAGGGGGTTCGGAGGGAAAGATAAAACAGAATAATCGCACATTGAGGTTTGTTGAGCTACTAGCTCAGCATTAAAATTTGACAAAGACGACTCAAGCAGGCAAAAGCAAAAGCGCAGAAGAGTTTAATGAAATACACGCTTCCAGGCCAATTCAGCCTGGACACGAGCGTGCACAGAGGCTCATGCACATCTGGGCTCCCTGCTCTTTGTCTTTCATCACAAGGAAAGACAGGGTGGAGCTTGTTTCCTGCCCCATGTGACCCGCCGCAACTGGAAAACAGAGCCGGTCCACTTTGGGTCTCTCTGAAGCGCGCGGTGCTGAAATGTATTTTGTCAGCTTGTTTGACGCCCTGACCCGTCGTCAACAGCACAATGTGAAACAATGACGCCGCTTTCTTTACTTACACCTAAAACCACTTGGCGGCCCACCATATTTGTTTATTTTTGTCCTGCGGTCACCGCTTGGTTTTGTGTGTCAGAGGAGGTCACGTGGACGCAGAATTTTGGTGGCCCAAAGCCCTGCCCTCCTCCTGGGACAACAGTTCTTGGGAAACACCTGTGAGCGGGAGGCAGGTCTGTGGCGCCGTTAGTCAGGACTGAGACTTGATCGGAACCTGGTTGATACTTGTATCTTCTGTCTATTATTAAGTCGTTGCAAAAGGTCAGATGAAAACCGAGGCAATTTTTCCCATAAGAAATAATGTGAATCCAGTGAATTTGTTGCAGACACCGAAAAATATTAACAGAAAATACATTTTATAGAGAAAAATTCTCGTTTTACATGCACAAAACAAAAACTCTAATGAGGAATGGATGGAAATTATCGCGACCCTAATGAGGAAGAAGCGGTATAGAAAATGGATGGATGGATGGAATTCAATAGTTCCTCACATTCTTTATTAAACTGCTGGCAATCGCAACTTTCTTTGGCCCCATGGTGGGTTATTTAGCAGTCCAAAAAATGCACGGACACTGAGTCAGTGTAGTACTGTACCAAAACTGAGACGGTACACAAAAACCACGGCAAAACTTTGGTGAAAATTTCCAACAAAAATCGTATCATACCAAAACTGAGGCACATGAAAACCGAGGTTTGACTGTATATAAAAAAAAAGTACTTTCTATGTGTTTGTCCATGCATAAACTGCATACGAAAGTCTGACATGTTTGGAACTCTGGAGGGGTGGTAGTTACTGGGCCTCTGCAGTCTGCTGGCTGGCTAAAATGGTCTTTAATTTAGGGCCTCTAGCGCCACCTCTTGCTTTGGACCGCATCTGACCTCCTGCTAACCTGTCTTAATATGGACAGAGTCAATTAAAATGAGAAAAGGTGTGGACGTAAGACGCGGGCATCTCTCTGACAACATTGTCACACAGGTGTGGGAGCTCGCTTGTTGAATAATCCTCATCTAAACCAAACATGTCGTCATCTCTTCGTAGAGGTGTGTCTATTTTTAAGCGGCAGGAAGTCGTGCTGATGGCGAGATGACGAGGCGTCCATCTGGCTGCGAGTCGCACAGTCTCAGCAGGATGTTCCAATATTTTGGTGTATTTTTACGCTCGAGTTGGTCACGCTGCGAGATCAGCGGCCCCGCCTTTGTGCGAGAGTGAGGCCTTGTAATAATAATCCTATTTTAATCTGCCCCCCCGAGGTTACGTGTCCTGGATTATCAAATATGAGGAAGGCCACACTGAGGCACATGGACTCCAGTAGGAAGAGGCACTGAGGAGCCACGTGATCTCGCCTTCACGTCGTTTTTTTTATTCATATTGCCTTTCTTTGACCTCACTTTTTATTTTCCTTGTTGGAGTAAATGATTCTTAAATTGTTCAAGTGTTTTACAGACCACTCTAGTGGCTTTTTCACATCTTCTAAATCAGGGGTGTCCAAACCTTTTCCAGGGCCAAAATGAAAGGACGCGAGGACCACCTTGACATTTTATAAACCCAACATGTACACTGTATATGCTAAATTATATATATTTCAAGAAAAAACTGCATCTCAGTTTTGTGATATAGGTGAAAAATCCTATTATTAATATGAACTTCAGTCGTTGTTCTTTTTTTTCCATTTTATGTTCCAAAACTTTCTTCCTAAATAATCTTTGGAAATGTTCTTTTTGTAACACTAAGACTTTATTCCCATAATATTTTGACTTTACTAATACTTTTTACCAAAACGTTGTTTTGTTTGTTCTTTAATATTTCAAATCTATGCTACTAAAATGAAATGCTTTCTCATATTACGAGTTTATTCTCGTAAAATTACAGCTGTGTAGTCCATTTCTGTTATTTTTTTAAATTCCCAACTATTTCAACGTTCTTGTGAATTTTTGTCTGGTAATTACGACTTTATTCCCATAATATTTTGACTTTACTCGCATAACAAAACTTTTTCTGCAACCTAATTTTCCACAAATGCCAACTTTATTCATTGTTTTATTTCTCATAATATTACGACTGAAAACACTTTTTTTTCTTTAATGTTTCAACTTTCTGTTACTAAAATTATGTTATGTTTTCTCATAAAATTACAACTTACATTACAAATTTGTACTCTTAATATTTTGACTTTATTCTTGTAAAATTACTGCTGGTTTTTCCATTTTTGCTGTTGTTTTTTTGTTAAATTATACTTTTAGAATGTGTCGCGGGCCAATAAAAAAGCAGGCCAGCCACGGGCCGCAAATAGCCCCAAGGCTGCACTTTGGACACCCCAGTTCTACGTAAATCTTATAGTTTATTTATTGGTGTGTTTCACTTCCTAGATAATGTCAGATTCCATTTTTCCCAGTAGCTCCATCTCAAGATGTTTTTAATCTGGTCCATCAAATAAACTGAGGGTGAAAAGCAACTATCTTCCCTTGGCGTCAGATTGCGCATTGCAGGCTCAATCAAGATGGAACCATCTTTGCTTTTGTCTTTTGGTGGGAGGACGCACCCACGTCAACGCTCCTGTGAAGCTATGCGTCCACCAGCGGGGGTTGGATCCCATTAGCTCACCAGCGAGCAGCTTTCTCCTCGGCTCCTTGTCGCCGTGCCAACGCGCTGACGAGGACCAGATTCCTTGGGCCGACGCTGAAATTAGATCAGACCAATGTGGAGGCCGCCGCCTTCAAAGGCTTCATGCTAATGCGCAAGAAAGCGAGCAATAACGCCGGCAGGGAATCCTCGCATTATGGAAATAATAACTTGTTGTGGATATCAGTCATCATTCGATGAGTCGCTTCCATACTGATGGCATTTCACATGTGATGGTTCTAAAATTAGATTTCCATGAAATGTTGTCAAAAAATAAAAATGGCAGGCATGAGGACAAAGGTACAAACGTACTATCTCTTAGCTTCAGCTTTGTTTGTAGGGAAAGTTCAAGCCAAAAAGTTCCCTCCTCTGACTTCCTCTTTCCTGTTTCCTGCTGCAGAGGAAGGTGAGTACTTCCTCAAGGTTCTGATTCCCAGCTATGCGGCCGGCTCCATCATCGGGAAGGGAGGACAGACCATCGTCCAGCTGCAGAAAGAGACCGGAGCCACCATCAAACTGTCCAAATCCAAAGACTTCTATCCCGGTAAGCTCTGCAACATGGATGGATGGATGCGTGGATCAAAGATGGTTGGTTGGTGTCTTGATTGGCTGGTTGCCGGAAAGTTGAATGTTGTCCGTAAATGTTCTGTTTATGGATGGATGAATGGATCAAAGCTCGTTGTTTGGTTCATTAGTTGATTGGTTGGTTGCTGTGAAGATGAATGGATGGCTGCTTGTTACATTGATGGATGGATGCATTCATCAATTGCTTCATTGATTGGTTGCTTCAAATGCCCGTCACATGCTGGCACTGCAGTGTTGTCATGGCGCTGGTGGAGTGTGTGCTGCCAACCAATCACAGCGTGAGGCTTCTCTTTTTGTGTGTGTGTGTGTGTGTGTGTGTGTGTGTGTGTGTGTGTGTGTGTGTGTGAGATGTTTTATACTTTGTGACAGGGAGTCATGCACAACTTCTCACAATCCCTTCACACACACAACTTCACACAATTCCCGGAAAGTTTGTTGTGCATTATCATATTATATATAAAACACTTGTCAACATTTATATTGAACATCGGGGGCCATCTTGTTTGTTTGTACCAATGGACTGAAAGACGCATACAAGGCGCCGTTGTTTGAGCTGGGCACAGTATGCCTTTTTTGGCAAGTGTCTGCCAGCTACAACAGATGCACGGTGCAAGAACCACATACGCGTGCATGCACACACACACACACTGATGGTCCATTGCAGCAGGTGGGCCTTTTGATTTGTCACCCAGGAAGAACCGTGCCCCATTTGCATACAGATGCCTCCTTCAGCGCAGGGAACACACTCACACACGCACACAGCTTCTTTAGTCCAGACTGGAGGAGCGTACAAGCGTCTCTTTCTTTCTGTCTTTCTTTCACTTGTCTCCCTTCCTCCTTTTGACCTCATCAGCCAGGCTAAGCTGTGCAGCCATTTTGGCATACTTTGTGTGTGTGTGTTTCCTCTGTGCAAGTTCTTAAGATTTTTCTGCTTGCATGTGCTTTGTTGTGGTGTTGTGTCATTACGTGCGTGCGTGTGTCAGTGTGTTTGTGTGTGTGTGTAATGAAGACAGAAAAGACATTCACTGCTGCGTCTTGGCCCAAGCGTCTCATTCCTCTCCTCTCCCTCCTCGGAAGACATTAGTCACTTTCCTCCCCCACCCACCACACATAAGACCCCCCCTTCCCCCTTCCCCCTAGGCACTCCTGAAGTGGACCGTACCACTTGAGTCATCTCATTGAATGTCACTTTTTTTTATTGTGTATTACATTGAAATAAGAGCATCAAAATAAGCTTGGCTTCTGGATGAGGAGAATAGCATGTGCTGTTTCCATGGCAACACCTACTTTGCTACACCTGCTTTTTATTGTTGCACCCCTCCTTGCTTTCCTCCAACCTGCTTTTTCTTCTTGCAATCCTACATCCTTACTACTTAGACCTCCTTTTTATACTTGAGCGTCACATCCTTCTTTCCCTCCGCTCTTCCTCCACTCCTTCCGCCTCCTTTTACTGCCTCTCCTCCCCTATCAGGTCTGCAGGGAAAATACTGCAGCAGCAGCAGCAGCACTTCAGCCTGCGACAACCAATTAGGAGTGCACGAAACGGGCCGCCATTCATCCTCACACACGTGTGCGCACACACACACACGCGCTGCACTGTGACAGATTTATTAGGGTGCTAGCCGATGTTAGTCCAAATATAACCTATGTGTCTCAAACCGTATCTTAGGACAAAGCTGCAAAGCTGTTGTGTGCAGAAACAACACGCGTGTGAGTGCAACAAGGACAGACAAGGAGGGAATGGAACCGTTGGAAAATGTTTGTTTTCTCTAGTCAGCTGTAATGTTTTCTTCCTGAAAGACGGCAATATTTAGGGGTGCAGCTGGGACATTTGCTGCTTCATCACTTTGTGCAGCAGCGCTAATCAAGCTGAGGCCTCTCAACATTAAATATTCATTCCTTACACCTGTTTTTTTTTTTTTTTAATTACAATCGACTCGCTTCCCTGCTCGCTCCGGGATATATTGACCCCTTTCACACATGGAGGCAAAGTCATAAACTTCAAGTAAAAGCTGCAAATGAATTACAATTGATGTCTCCCCTCCCGCCTCTCTACTCTGTACACCCCCCCCTCCCCCCAATTGTGAGCATAGCAAGTATCGTCTTTTTTATCAGCCTCTTCTTTCTTTGCTTCCATCTCTCTTTGCCGCCGCCACTGCTGCAGCCACCATTTTAGAACTTTGCCTTTAATCCCACGCCATGATTGCAGCTTTTGCTCACACACACACACACACACACACACACACACACAAGAGACACATCTGTCACACAGTCTAGCATAGTGGCACACACCTCCCTCACACACATGCACACACCTGACACGCACACACACACACACACACACACACACACGCTGGTTTGAGCGCTGTAAGCTTCTTAGTACCGCTAAGCTCTCGCACTGCGCCATGCAAAATGACAACATCACAGAGCACACAAACATGGCCGCCATTTGCCTCCCGGGTCTTGTCGTCTTCCTACGACTTTTTTTTTGGGGGGGGGGGGTAGCAGATTGGTCACATGTTGACAGACAAGCTCGGAGTGGGCGGAGCTGTGCTGTAAAAAGGTCAAATAGCGTGTTCTGCATCCCAGTAGAGAGCCTGTCTGAGTGGCTTTCTGTGTCGGGAGGCTCCAGTGGGAGTTGAACTGTGAACCCTTGCAGTGACAGTGATGTTTTGCAGTATGAACCCCCCACTCCTAACCCCACCACCCCCATGTGGAGAAAGGGCCGCACCGACGTGCAATGCTGTGATGTTCCGTGTTGGGCTTGCATGGTTCTAGACTGTTTTGCTATCATGCGACCTCGCTCACATTCCGGAGCGGGATGTTGGGAAATGAATCCCATTTCACGGCCTTGACACCGCACCCTTTACATGTGTCTCATCCAGATGTCAGATAGGACAGGTGTCTCCCTTCACTCACCCGACCCTCGGGCCACATCAGTCAGCGTCCTGTGGCCCACTGACAGGCCTGACTAATCGATCTGTGCGCAGCATCTGCCTTCCGGTCAGGGGTTCAGGGCGCAACCTCCCGCCACCTTTGCGACGGTCACGTCGTCTTCTACTCACAACTGACAATCGGGCACAGAAACTTGATGGATGATGCTCTTCGCTCGTTGTGTTTGGCCTTTTAATGAGGAAGTGTTGAGGGTCCCAGAGAGGCCGAGCGTAAATAGAACAGCAGGACTGCAGCCTGGCAATCGATGCTGCTGCATAAGTGCGCGTGTGTGCGTGAATTTGCGCGCGTGTGTTGTGGGATAATGTAGTCTTCCAGTGAAATACGACCTTTGTAAACCCTCAAACACTTTCACTGCCTCTCATCACCCCCACAGTACACACACACTGATCACCGCAGCTGTGTGTGTGGGTCTTGGTGTGTGTGTGTGTGTGTGTGTGTGTGTGTGTGTCTGTGTGCCTACTTGCAGAGATGGAATCCTGCAACGAACCAGAGACACATTTTGAAACTCACTGATGGTTTTAATGATCAGAAAATGACTACTGGGCGGTTTGACTGTGTTGGTAGTTCATCTGTGTGTGTGTGTGTGTGTATGTGTGTGTATTATGCCACAGCTTGTCAAGGCTAACCACATCTTCACACAGACACACACGAGCACGGCTTGGCGTACGCACTGCAAGGAGGAGTTGGACATGAAAAGTTCAAATGTTGGCAATAAAGGAGAAACGTAAGCACACACAAGCTGAACTTGATGGATTACTGTGTGGCTGACACTAATGTTACTGCATTGTATTAAAGACTTCCAGCTTACTGCAGCATACATGGTGAGTAATAATGAAAGACGCTAACGGCTGCCACACTACACATTTTATTATCCATTTTATACTCAAATGTCCAAAGTGTAGAGTCATATGGTGCAAATGTTGGTCATATTGTGTATAATGTTTGCCACATTGCTGCTGCTGCTTCTTCTGCTCCAATCCCAAATATTCAAACCAAATAAATCTAACATTCATTGTGTGTGCGTGCGTTAACATTTGCCAGGTCATCACAACCATGAGCAAAGACGGGGCAGCCTGTTGTCAGCAGTGCAACCAAAGCAAACGCTCAAAGTAGAAACTTACAAACAAATCAAAACAGCAGAAACGGACGACAAACACATGCACGTCTTTTCTGTCTTAACGGAGGACAAAAAAAGAAGACGTGAGGTCAGCAGCCTGGTCTCGTTTTTCAGGAGTACTTTAAACAGCTGGCAGTTGTTGCATTACCGCATGCTAAAAGTCTTATACCAGCCTATAATGACAGACCAACTCAAAAAACAATTTGAATTTTACAGTTTTTTTTATGGTGGCTGACCGGGGCAAATGCAAATGCGAAGGAAAAATGCTGCAAATGGCAAAAACACATCGAAACCCCCAAAACAACTGCATGAGGGAAATGCTGCAACTTCACTGAACAAAATGGAAGTGAGCCAAGCTACCAGGGGGCGTCAGACAGGAGGGATACCCGTCTTTAAAGACGAGGGCAGAATGAAAAGGTACATGTCTTTTATGTACTTATGTCCCTTATTGTTCAACACTTGGGTGTAATTATTTACAGTATTATAGAGCAACCCTGCCCCACGGTGGTCTAGTGGTTAGCACGTTGGCCAACACAGTAACAGGGAAGACCTGGGTTCGATTCTCCCTTGGGCATTTCTGTGCATGTTCTCCCCGTGCGTGCGTGGGTTTTCTCTGGGTACTCTGGCTTCCTCCCACATTCCAAAAACATGCATGTTAGGTTAATTGGTGACTCTAAATTGTCCATAGGTATGAATGTGAGTGTGAATGGTTGTTTGTCTATATGTGCCCTGCGATTGGCTGGCGACCAGTCCAGGGTGTACCCCGCCTGTCGCCCGAAGTCAGCTGGGATAGGCTCCAGCATGCCCCCGCGACCCTAATGAAGAGAAGCGGTATAGAAAATGGATGGATGGATAGAGCAACCCATTTTTAAGCGGTTTGACAAGAAGAAAGAAAATGTATCTCTTCATTGTGTCAGCTTCCCACTCATGTCTGTAGAGGGACATCCTTTAGGTCTGGCCCCACTGGTAGCATGGCTGAGCTTGCAGCATTTTACTCACGCAGTTGTTTTTGGGGGGTTGTGGCATTTTTATTTTTCATTTGTTTTTCATCTTTAAAAAAAAAATTATTAAAATAGCACTGCAAATCTTATTGCCGGCTTCAGCTACAATGTAAAAGTTTTTAAAACTTTTTTTTAAAGGAAACGTATGATGGACCTGTTTATGGCCCACAGTCTTTAGTTTGCAGTTACTTAAACTGTTGTTAAATAGTTCCACTGTTGTGTCACAGCATTTGAAAGTTCTTCTTCTCTGCTCACTTGCCAGAGAGGACTTAAAAGTTCTGCTGATAAAGTGCTTTTTTTTTCATCAGTTGTTGTGTGAGCTTGCTCGGGTCCAGCTATGTGAGGAGGAGGAGGAAGAAGTCCTCGTGAAAGGAGCGAGGTGAATAAAGAGGAGAAAGGAGGAGGAAAGTTGAATGTGCAGAGGTTTCTATGAGCTCAAATGCTTTCCAACTGTTGTGGACAATGGTGGGGGCGTGGTCCTCTGTATGACAATAGCTTCTTTGACCTCGGTCATGAGGAGGAGGAGGAAGGAGGGAAGTGGGAGGGTGTCCCCATCTGCCACTGTAGGAGAAAGTGTACCTCTGTGCTCACTCTGTTCACCATTATGCAATCTACAGACGCCCAGTAAAGGTGGAAAGATTGTGGCCTGCATATCAACTCAAAGAACTGTCTGTGTGCTCGTTGACTTTGTGGATTATTACAAGTCATTCTGGTAGTTTTTGTTAGGCAAGGTGACAGTGATTAATAACTGGCAGTAGGAGTGACTGCATTGATTATACGACACGTCCAGGTTCGGTGCCCGTGCTCGTGCAAGAGACATTCATGCGGTGAAAGAGGTTCAGGCTGTGATCACATGACGACTGAAACGCACTGAAACGAGGTTCAGCTGATAGCGTTGTTATCATGAACCCTCGGCGACCCCCCCGCTTTAAACTATCTCCCACTGTGAAAAGCGACGCCGTGGGGTGAGTCCGAGTCAGCAGACTTTAAAGTGATGGACGCCTTCTATGAGCCGCCGCCGCCATGATGTGTCACTTCTCATGACAGCAGTGGGCTCAGAGAGGAGCTAGCTAAGCAACATGGCTCTCTGCTCTTCATAAGTCATCATTGTCACACACACGCACGCATACACACACGCACACACACACACACACACACATACACAGCTCGTCTGGCTGCAAATAGCACACATACTTTGATTTGTTTCTGTGTCGCCACAGCGATGTTCTGCTGCTACGCATTCACCTCTATTGGACAAAGCAGAGGATTGTGGGACGTGCACGCCCATCGCCTTGGTGATGAGAATCAAAGTGACAACCTCCACACTGCCCCCACCCCTCCCACCCCACCCCTTCTTCCTACTTGCTGCCCCTCCCCCACCCGTTTCTCTGCTGCGCCCCCCCCCAATCCCTAGCAGGTGTAAGGCAGCCAAAGAGAGATGTCTTTCTTCACGTCCTGGTCTGCGTCCAGATCCTCTCGCCTTCCGTCCCTGAGAGTAAAAGACGTAGCTTTGAACCGGTCACAAATTACACTGTGTGTGTGCGTGCGTGCGTGTACGTGTGTGTGATTGTGCCAGGGCCTCCGTTAGATGCGCTTTCTTTGTGTATTGCTTTCTTGTGTTGCACTCACGCTGTCGATAAAGTCACCTCATGGACGCTTGTTAGTGTTCATGGGAAAAAAAGTTTACTTTTAAAGCTGACTACCTAATTGTTCACATCAAAACAACCTGATTTAAAAGAGCGCTTTTAAAAAAAAAAAAAGTAATTCACTCTCTTTACAGTCCCACTACATAGACACACTCTAAGTGTATTTGCTCCATCCTGATTGGCCCTCGACAACAATCACACTCAGCGTCGCTGGTCGTAATGGCAACCTCCTGGGCTTGCACAAAGGGGTCACATTTAAAAGGTCTACATCTGCAAATGTCTCTTCAGAGTACTTTCTCTCTTGCGCACTGGCACAGATGTGACACTCTTAAAGGGGCAGCCCCCCTTTACCGCATGGGCGGAGCCTCGGCTTTAAGCAGCAGGAAGAAGGTGAGCGCGACAAAGAGTCACAATTATGACACCACAGAGGAGACTCCTCAATCTCTTGTGAGTGGGACCCCTTTACATACACACACACACACACACACACACACGCATGCACACACATATGACAATTGGGCTGCTTCTACAGCTGTCCCACAACCCCCTCCCACTCTGCTTCCATTATTTTTAATCCTCCCCAGTGAAAGCCCCAATAACCATGCCCGTATAACAGACCCTGCCCCCATCCTTCCTTCCAGCAGCACCCCCAACCCCCACCCCCATGAATACCACCTTCACCGCCTTTATGATTAATTCCCCCCCCCACACTACTCAGGCTGGGGTCCTACAAAGCCGTCAGCTGTGACATGTCTCTCTGACACAGCCACTGCACTTTCCCTTTAGGTGTGTGTGTGTATAAGTAATGGTGCGTTTAAGTACAGTCCGATTTAATGATGTGGTCACATGACTGGGAGAGACAGCAGGGGAGATGAAGGTTGACTGGCAAGACTGCTGACCTTTGACCCCACACTGATGAGAGACAATTTTACTTCTTCCTTTCCTTCTCTCATCCTTTACTTCCCTCGTTGCTTTCTGTGTCCTTCCTTCCATCCTTTCCTTGACTCACTCTTTCCATCCTTGTTTTGGTTCTTCTTCCTCTTTTTCCTTCGCCTCTTTTTCCTTCTTTCTTCCTCTTTCCTCCCTCATGTTTGACTTTCCTCTTTCCCTTCCTTCTGTCCCTTCTTCCTTCTTAATTTCTTCCTCCTATCCCACATGTCGTTCTTTCTTGTGTCCTTTATTCCTCCTTCCACCCCTCCTGTCCTTTTCACGCTCATTCCATGTTTTGCACTCGTTGGTTTCTCTTTACTCCCTTCTTACCACCTTTCCTTCTTCCTTACTCTTTATTTTTTCTCTCTCCCTCCCTCCCTCCCTTCCTTCCTTCCTAGAATGTGTTTCCTCCTCATCAACAAACTTTTTTTCCCTCTCCGGCCATGTTTTTCTTCTTTGCCATGAATCAAACGTAACCAAATTTCATGTGGTTTTGATTATTAAAGATGAGATCACACTTCCAGTCAGGCACCGCCATCTACACTGTCATGCTAAGACGCACCCTGGTGAGCACGTGCACATAGGTTGCATGAGATTCCTTCTTGCAAAACAGTTGGCACATGGGTAGCAACCTGATGGCGATGGTTACCAAAGAGTCATCAAGGTGAGGTCAGGTGCATCTGTAGAGGAGGCTGTAGTCCGTAACCTGTGTGCCAGGTAGACTCTTTCCAGCTTGCTTCATGTACAAGCTTTCAGGAGAGAAATGCAAAGCGGGTCTATTGTCATTGACGGTGCAGCTTTTTTAACTTTCCCATTTTTAAAGCTGCAGACAAAGCAATGACGCCATCAAAAAAAAAAAGGTTATCTTGGCGACGTCTTCGCCGGATGATTCACACGCTCGTGAGCAGCGCGAAACAAAACGAAACAATATGGCCTCTCCCCGCTGGCTGGCCGCGTGTCAAAAGACGCTTCGGAGAGGATCCACTGCTGCCACACTTTGGTGCTTTGCTCTCTGTTGGATTTGGGAATGTCATGTTGGACGTTGAGGAAGGAAGCGGCGAGGATGTTGTGACATTCATTGTGTGTCGGTGTGCTGGTGGTGGCGCCGCCCCACACACACACACACACACACACACACACACACGTGCACGTGAGACACATGCGGTCATACATGAGATGCATTCTGAAACGTGCACTCCCATGAACACACACGCATGCCGCTGGAACAAATGGGGACCAGATTGTGCATGAAGATGATGTAAAGTAGCAGGCATGCTGGTCTCCATGGCCGACGAGCTGTGTTGAGTAAATGTTCAGTGTGTGTGTGTGTGTGTGTGTGTGTGTGTGTGTGCACAGAGGTCAACATGCCGTGAGCTATTAAAGAGCGTCTCTGCAGCCAATCGCAAACATGCGCCAACGACACAGCTCGTTTCCCTCATCCCTTCTCTTTTTGTGCTGTTTGTGTTGCGTAAAGCTCCGAGTTTGTTATGCAACTCAAACATGACGTCTGTATTTGGTCCACCGTTGTCAGGGCAACAAATATCACATTTCTAAAGCATTTGATTTTTCTTCCCTAAACATTTGGACGTCAGAGTTGTTTACCTTGTAACACAGCTGTACGTGTTTGCATGGACGCATTTGATTGCAGCAGTTCACACTGATATATACTCCTGATCAAAATCTTAAGACCAGTTGAAAAATTGCTAGAATTTGCATTTTGCACATTTGGATCTTAATGAGGTTTTAAGTAGAGCTACAATATGCAAAAGCAAGAATGGAGAGTGAGACAAAACACATTTGGAACTTGTATTTTAAACAAAGAAAAACAAACAAACTGAAATAGGCTGTTTATCACCTGATCAAAAGTTTAAGACCACAGGCTATACAAGCCAAAATCTGCTCAAAATGTTCATTTTCTGTCAGGCATTCACACAGCCATGCCTGATGGCGAAAGCTAAGAAGTTTTCTCTTTTTGAACGTGGTGGGATTGTGGAGCTGCATAAGCAAGGCCTCTCGCAGCGTGCCATTGGTGCTGAGGTTGGGAGTAAGACAGTCATTCAAAACTTTTTGGAACATCCTGAGCATTATGGAACAAAAACGTCAAGTGGTAGACCCAAAAAAATCACACCTGCGCTGAGCCGGTGTATCCGATTGGCTGTCCATCAAGACACAGGGCAGTCTTCCACCCACATTAAGGCCCTTACTGGTGCCGACTGCAGCGCAATAACCATCAGACTGCATCTGCGGGAAAAGGGTTTAAAAAAACAAAAAAGGAATTCAAAGACCTCGTCTCCTTCAACGCCACAAAACTGCCCGTTTAGACTTTGCCAGGGAGCGTCAAACATGGGACATTGAAAGGTGGTAAAAAGTTTTATTCTCTGATGAGAAAAAATGTAACCTTGACGGTCCAGATGGCTTCCAACGTTACTGGCATGACAAGGAGATCCCACCTGAGATGTTTTCTACCCAGCATAGTGGAGGGGGGTCCGTCATGATGTGGGGTGCCTTTTCATTCAGTGGAACACCGGAGCTTCAGGTGGTGCAGGGTCGTCAAACGGCTTCTGCTTATGTGCAGATGTTGCAGCGGGCATCCCTCATGACCGAGGGCCCTCGTCTGTGTGGTAACAGCTGGGTTTTTCAACAGGACAACGCTGCAGTTCACAACGCTCGCTTGACCAAGGACTTCTTCAGGGAGAATAACATCACTCTTTTGGACCATCCTGCATGTTCCCCTCATTTAAATCCCATAGAGAGCATTTGGGGATGGATGGCAAGGGAAGTTTATAAAAAATGGCCATCAGTTCCAGACAGTTGATGCCCTTGGTGAAGCCATCTTCACCGCTTGGAGCAATGTTCCCACTAGCCTCCTGGAAACACTCGCATCAAGCATGCACAAAGCAATTTTTGAAGTGATTAACAAGAACGGTGGAGCTACTCATTACTGATTCCTACTGAGAACATTTTTTGTTCTGGTTTGGAGAGTTTTTTGGTATTTTTTGAGCGATGGTCTTAAACTTTTGATCAGCTAATGAACAGCCTATTTCAGTGTAGTTGTTGTTTTCAATAAATGACTTTTTCAAAGTGCTTTTTGTCTTACTCCTCCTTTTTGCTTTTACATATTGTAGCTCTACTTAAAACCTCATTAAGATCCAAATGTGCAAAATACAAATTCTAGCAATTTTTCAACTGGTGTTAAGATTTTGATCAGGAGTGTATAAATATAGGCGTGTCTTCGAAGCACACATCGTCGACTATTTGACGATTTCATTCTGAGGAGTCTGATATATCGTTCTCATCCCGCGGTCGAATCATTGTGCCATTCTACTACACAGGGGGGAGGCCACGGCTGCTGCTGAGCACACATTTTTACAAAAAATGTCTTTGTTTTTGTTATAAATAGCCTAGTTTAATACAAAACAGCCTAATTTGGGCTAAAAAAAGAACTGAAACTGACAGGTGTGTTTAAGAAGACCTATACTTACCAAGCATTAATAAAATCACCCGCTTCAGTGGCACAATCCAAAGGAACTGAGGTGAGCGCCAGGAACACTCTCACAAAAGTTCAAACCTTTGTTTGAATTTTAATGATCAACCTACAGGTTGGACACAAGAAATTAAGAAGTCACTCCCGCGTATTTCACTCCTGTGATCGTGGCTGGCAACCAGTCCAGGGTGTACCCCGCTCCTCGCCCAAAGTTAGCTGGCATAGGCTCCAGCATACCTGCGACCCTAGTGAGGATAATCGGCATAGAAGATGGATGGATGGCTAAAGATGACTCCAGAAAGTGAAGTGCAACTTGTGTCAGCGGCTTCTTACATAACCACCAACATCACTGAATAGCATTTCAAACGGGTCGGGCTGTTGCGCCAACTTCATTTTATAAACCCGGCAGTGAATCTTAAGGCAAGAAATTAGGCGGCTAACTGAGAGTTTGGCAAATTGTGTATTTTTCAAGCCATGTTGTTGTGCACTTTTCTGATATGTGCCGACAGCGACCATATTCCGGTTTTGTTCGTCTTGCTTTCTGTGTCACAAAAAAAATGAGTGTTTTAGCCTGTTTGTTTGAGGTGGACAAAGTTGCAAATGAGATCTGTTTGTTTGTCGGGATCGCCATTAACTTTACTCTTAAAAAAACAACAACAAATGTGAATATTAGTCGACTGTGGACAAAATCTAACGAATAAGATTCAAGTATGAAAATCCTTAGTTGAGGACAGGCCAACAGTATATAATGTTAACTTCAGTACATACGCACACGTTTACATTCATGTAAATACTGTATTTCCTCAAATAGCGGCCTCTCAGGCTCACCTTGCTTCAGTTCATCCCCACGTGTGTCATCGCTAGGCTGGTAACAAGGGAATTTCGGCCTAAGTTAAGGCAGTAAGAGCACAAAAGCAAACCAAAAAGGCAGTAGACGTCACAACACACACTGCCTACGGAGCAGGCGTGGCATCTGTAAAGCTGAAGTTTATGTTGGGGTCCAACGAGTGTAAGAAAGTGAAATAGAAGGAACCGGTAAAGTACATTTATGGTATTGTTTTGCACTTCCTGAAGTCCTCTATGTCTATGGCAACCTCCTTCTGTGTGTAAACATTGTCCAAACACTAACACACATAACAATGTTCTCGTACAGTCACTCCATAAACCAGCACATAAAGCCGTCCACTGTGGCGTTAACGAGCAGAGCACAGCGCTAACGCAACTGGGGGGTGGCAGAGGGCGGGCCTCCGTTAACGAATAATGTCACGGTATGGCGTGTTTAGGGCAGCAAGAATGGAACGGAGGGCCGGGTTCAAACAGGTGTGAACTTGTGAAAATGTTGTTGAGGTGTCCATGAAGCAGCTGTGTGTGTGTGCTTGACTTTGTTGAAATGATATATGATCCATGTTATATTTAGTTTGGTGTCATTAAGTCAGTCGGTGAGTTAATTAGACTGACATCACATCAGTATTGAAGCCTGCTACTGCTGCTGCAGCTGCTGTTTCACATACTTTCCACAAAAAATGTAAAGATTTCACGCTGCATAATGTCACAGATTTCATGGCCCAAACCACCAGTTATGGACGGTAATTTACTATTTATTATCAGCCTGTGGAAGCACTTCTGTGGTCCCAACAACTCTCCACTGGCGCCATCTTGGTTCTTTTTCTTTTCATTAAAAAAATATATATATATATTTATTGTCTCATGCAAGAATACTTGTAATTATACATACAGACTTTTGTCCTGTACTAGTTTTCATTTACTTCCGGTTGTAGCCGGAGGAGTCGCCTCCTGCTGGCCACTTGGGAGACAGCAGGTTTATGAGCGTCTGCCATTGTGATTCTTTGTCAACACAGTAAGATATTTGTGGGGAACTGCAGGATGCTTGAGTGTCGGAACCTCCACGTTTCTGCTCTTTGAACTTGAACATCTGACACATGTGAGGTCTGTGTGTGAACTTCCAACTGGCCTGATGGAGGGAAGAATCGTGCATGTGTATTTGGGTGCGTGTTGTGGACAGTGTCAGCTGCTTTAAGCCCCCTCATCTCTCCCTTACAGTCTGCAATTCCCCACAAATCCATCTCTGCCCCCCCATGTGACCACAACTGCCCCTCAGCCCTGTCAGCTGCACACACAACCAAAGATAGAGGCACACACACGCAAACATTAGAGTGATGTTAGAGGGGAATGTTTAGATAACTTAGAGGCCTTCAAACATCAAGAAGTATAGACACTGGAATAGACTGTCTGCGTGTGTGTTGGTCATGAAGACAGGTGCGACTCCATTCATGCAGTTGTGCGACACCAGATACCAACAAGGGAGACAACGAGTTAAAGACAGCGAGTGTCTAACTGTGATGCCACAAAAGACACACAGAAGGTCAGTGAGCTAAAGGTCAGCCGGCGTGCTGCTCAGCAAGGCATCCCAGCTCTCTGTGAATGATCGCAAGAATGTTGATGAAAGAGGGAATTAAAGAAAAAAAAATGGGGGGGGAACATGTCCCAGAGTGAGACACATTCCTGCTGGAAGTCTGGAAGCCGTTGCTAACTTCAGTCACATCCATCAGTAAATCACTTTGGGAATGTGCGAACTTTTAACTTCTCATCATGATCATGTAAGCCTTCTCTCTCTGAAACACTGTTGTTATTGTCATGTACACTAACACATCAAAGTGACCGCATGTATCTCTGGAATCGTACCTGTGTTACTGTGTGTGTGTGTGTGTGTGTGTGTTAGGAGTGTCCCTTTCACTTCCAGTACAATACCGATATTGCAGCCTCAATGGAGCTGATATCCACACGAATCATACATACTCTTATTCTGTATTTTGCAGTGCGTAATGTTAGAAAAGGATATTACTCATCAAAAAGAGAACAATAGTAAGCTATCCAAGGTATCAGGGAAAACTCACTTTCTCTTTGCGAATGTTTCGGACAGCGTTGTTTGTTTGGGGGTGGGTGTGTTGCGAGGATCCTCGTGTTGCTTTTGACGGTGCCGCTTGGGATGTGCGATGCGGTTGGCCGTGTGGAACTTCCCCAATGCCGTTCCACCACTGATTTTCGCTTGGCTACGATGTCTTTTTCGGACTTTGGACTTTGTAAGTTAGCACTTTAGCAAACGCTGTTGTTGTCGTCACGTGGGCTCTGTCTGGGCGCTCCTGGATAGAAGTGCTGGAGCGGAATCTCGAATGCGCTGCTTGTATCGGAGTGCTGATATCGGAGATTTTAGATGCAGGTCGATATAATCCAATACCCTTTTTTTTTTTTTGCTGATATCGGACCGGTATCTGATATCAATATTGGATGGGGATACCCCTTGTGTGTATGTGTGTGTGGTCAAGGTGTGAGTAAAATCATCGCAGTGGGGAACTCAATTAGTTTGAGCAGGAATTCACACCAGGTCCTATTACCTTGTGTGTGTGTGTGCGCGTGTGTGTGCATGTGCGACAGATGAGGCTGAGGGTGAGTAGGTGTGTGTATATATAGTTGTATGTGCTCTAGAGCTGCAACAATTAATCGATGAATCGATTATTAATCGATTATCCAATGAATCCACAACTATTTTGGTAATCGAGTAATCGTTTCTTTTAAAAATGGTAAATGTACTGGTTTCAGCCTCTCAAATGTGACACTTTTTTAAAATTTCCTTAGTCATCCATGAAAGCAGACCTATAATCTTTGATTTTCAGGCAAAACAGGATAGTCACATCAGCTTTGACTTTGGAAAAGTGCAATCAACATTTTCGCCACTTTCTGATGTCTTGCGAAGCAAACCCCTGAAGAACGTTTCCACGCAAAGTATGGGATTGATCCACTTGAAAATGCATTCATTTCTGCACGACTCTTACCATGCGTACACGGAAAACCTCGTGGTAGAACAGTGAAACTACAAAGAGCTATGGCTGTGCATATCCAAAGCAGGCCATATCATCTTGCTACGTGCTTCACAACTTCACAACAAATCGTTAAGTGCATGCCTACTAAGAGCAAAGCGTGTTTTTGTTTGACTTTTTGTTCCGGAAGTAAGTCAGTTCCAGGGTCAAACTGGTCATCATAATTGCTTCAATAAGTGTAAAGGCAATGTTGTAAGTCACTGTTTAACATTCTTAAGTGTCACACAAGTGTAAATAGTGGTGAAGCAGTGTTAATCGTATAAAATGTTGATGTGAGCTTCTTGCTTGGAATGTGTCAGTTCTTCTTCTCTTCCCGCCTGATTGTCCTTTAGACGTCCCCTTTAGATGCAGCAGAGTACGCTCTGCCTCATGACTTTTCTTTGCTGTTTTAGGTCTGATCAGCAAGAATAATGATGTAGCACACTTACATTAAATACATTCCACAAGCGGTAGAAAGTCATGGTGTACAGAGCTGCAACGATTAATCTAAGATTAATTGATTACCCAATAAATTGACAACTATTTTGGTCATTGATTAATCGTTTTTTGACATCAATATGTAAATATCCTCTGATTTCAGCCTCTCAAATGTGAATATTTTTTAATGTCCTTAGTCATCCATGACAGCAGGCCATTGTTTTTTGTGTTTTAGCCAAAAGAAGATATTCACACATACCGTATCAGCTTTGACTTTGGAAAACAGTGGTGGGCATTTTTGCCTCTTTTTTTCTTAAGTTACGGACCTAACCACAAACTGAAGGTGTTCGCTTCATATTAATTTGGTCCATCTATGGGCTAACCGATTACTCCATTAATTGAAACAACAAGCTTCAGATTGACTACGAAAATGATCATGATTTTATTTTTGTGTACGTTTATTGTTTTACTGAAAATATTTGACAAACATTTACATTTTGTATTATTTAACATTATTTTAACGGAATATTCAAGCGGCAACCTGGTGTTTGTGCACTTATTTGTTCTGTCAGTTCAAATCTTCTATTTCTAAATAAAGAGGCGGAAATTAAAAATGTGCTTTTTCTTAATTTTTAATTAATCAGTTCTTAGAATAATCATCAGTTGCAGTCCTAATGGCGTATAATCCATCTTTCTGCAAACATTATATGGGTGCCATTATATTGCATGCTGAGAAATAAAAAGGGTCAGGCGCCACGCGGCTCGGATCGGGAAATGCGCAAGTTGAGCCATTTTAGCTCAAGAAAACGATTGGGATCATACCGAATATGAATTCATAACACGGGTCAGTGGACAAATATGAATATTTCTTTCATATCTATGTTAGTATTAGGAGATTTTTACTTTTCATGACCTCCATGACTGCATGTCCCTGTTATGATCGAACCACACTTTGATTGACAGGTTGACTTATGATGATTCCAAGCTCTCAGCATCTTTTCATATTTCAATTCATTTCATTTTATTTATTTTTTTGCTGTTTTCCTGACTTTGTCTTGTTTTCCGAGCTTTCACATCGATGTGACAGCAGGTACAACACACACGGAGGAGGGGTGGGGGCGAAGGGGGGTTGGCGGTTGTCCTGGTCACTTGGCAACCGAGATCCTGCTTCCAAAGAAAAGACCAGAGAAGCACAGGAGGGTGGATGGACCGGGGGGAGCGGGATTGTGAAGAGAGGTCAAGGGGGCGTCGAGGGCGTCTGAGTGGGTGAGGAGGATGGGAAAAGGGGGAGGAGAGCGTGAGTGAGGATGGGTGAGTAAAACTTGGAAGCAAAGTGCAAGTCAGAATAGAGAGTGATGCTAAGTTCTCTACTTTGATGTCATGACCGTTTATTTATGGACACCCAGCTCAGTGTGGCGGAGAGGAGCATGGGACTTCAGGGGGGCTCAGGGGTGACTGTGCTGTTCGGAAGTGGAAGTGGTTTGGTGTGTCTTGGGCTGTGTTCACACTGCTCATATGTGACCTGTATATGATTTTTTTCATGCACAATTCAGATTTTTTCTAATGCGACTCAGGCCTCATTCGTATTGGTAACGGTCAGGTCGCATGTATCCGACCTATACGTCATCCAAGGGCGTGTATTGCCGCGCTTACCGAGACTTTAAAGGTACTCAAGGATGTAGGCAGTCATCGAAAGGTGTGGTTAATTGTGCAAAAGTTGGATAAAGGTACTCAAATTACTATGATGTCTTGTATTCTATGATTTGAAAAACTGCACACTACTTTTTAAAATTTACCAGACACATTAGGTGAATTTGCACACAGTATCAGATCTGTATCGCCTATATCAGCCAAAGTTTTTACCCCGTAACGGATCGTAAATGAAATCAATAGTATGGCACATCACTGCCGTAATCTTTACTTCCGTAAACACACGGACGTGCGAGCGATGTCGGGCTTTTTCCAGACGCTTTGCGTTCACATTAACAAGTCGCATTTGTTCGGTAATTTGACCGACCACATAAAAAAAACGGATTATAAACAAAAAAATCTGAAATTGTGCATCATACCCTGCAGTGTGAACGATTCTGGGGGCCATGAGGCCATTTTGGGGACCCGCAGGTGACTTGTGGTGGTCTTAGAGACATGGAGGGGCTGATTTGGATTGGGGACTCCGGGGGGGGGGGGCCTTCCTGGGCCAAATGAGGGGGAAAAAAAGGTGACATCAGTGCAGAGGAATCCTGTCCTTTTATTCCAACTTCTTTTGTTATTCTTTACAGAGACTTACTTTCTTCTTCTCTGAGGCTTCTGGCAATGACAGACCCCAGGACATACAGAGGACGGGGGTGGGGGTGCTTTACTTGAGCAGAAACACTGAAGAAAGCCTGACTGACTGAATGAGCGCTTCAGCTTCTTTATGCAAGTTAAAAATCACGCACACGCAGAGCGACAACATGTGGAAGCTCTCAGGTGCACACGTCAGCCCGCTGAGATGCCAGAAGAACTTGACTCCCTGTCTTGTTGTAGACCAGTAAAATCCAGATGACCCTAGTCAGTCCAACTTTTAATAGGTTTTTCCTAATTGCCTGTCATTCGGACCCCTCCCCCTCCCGCTCCCCCTCCCGACGCCAGCACGTTACAATGCACCCATCACATTTTCGGCCACATAAGACCAGAAGTGCAGCGAGAACACGTCCAACTTTCCTTCCTGCTCCTGATTACATCAGCACACACACACACACACACACACGCACACACACGCACACATACGCACACACACACTCATGACATCACCAGCAGCTGCAAGTAAGTGTGTGATTTGTACTGTTACACAGTTGTGCAAGAGTTTGTTGTCAAGGTAACAGCAGCAGATTGCTCCATCCAATCAGGTGTCAGTCATGCGGCTCCATCAGAAGGTGACGTCCATTAGCGTACCTTACAGTTACGATGTTGACGTTTTGTACAAAGAGCTTAGCATGTGTTGATTGCTTTGAAGTGCAAAAAGTGCAAAAAGACACCCCTTAAAAATAACATTTTTGCCGATTTAAAAGTGACCAAAATGTTTTCAAATTAGCTGTGTGAGTGTGGACAAATAAAAACATGGAGGCCCGAGGAGGAAGTGGGAGGTGTTTAGCGGCGTGGCTAACAGGCGGCTAATCCAGCAGATCTGATCAAAGGTAGCCGGCTAACGTGAGGTAATCCTGCTCCTTGACCAGATCTTCTTAATGAGCTTAATGAGCTAAAGCGCCACTGCTGCTGTGCTCGCTCTCTCTCTCTCTCTAGCGCCATCTTCTGTTCTTGCTGTGAGAAGTCTTAACAGCAGAAGCTTCACACTCACGTTCTCTTCGGAGGTCACGACCCCGTGACTTCTCCCCAGCGTTGCATGACGTGGTTGTTATGACACCTCGTCCCGTCTGTGCTCGCCCCCCCCCTCCGCTGTCGCTCCGCGTCGACTTTTTTCCGTGGTGATGCCGTGCCAATCCGCCCCGGCCCGCCCGGGGTCTGCGGGCGCGACACGATCCGTGTGAGCGTCACGCCGCGAGAACATCAGCGGCGTGTCGTCACGCTCGTCGAGCGTCGGCTCGTGTCGTACCTGTGAAGGCATCACCTCCGGCCACCCTGTCACTGTTGGTTTATTCGCTGGTCTCAGCGGGAGGAAGTTTAAGTCCAGAGGACAACTTTGTCCAAGTGAAGTCTTACTTTTTATCGTGTTGAGGTTCTGTTTGACTGCCTTAAGTGGTGTGTTTATAATGACGTTGTTAGCAAACAACATGAATAATAAATGATCATTGATCGAGAATAAACTCTGATAAAGAAACCTTCTCTTCCAAGTCCTTTTAATGCATTACGGTCCTATCTCGCCTTTCAGTGGCGTATACACGGCACGATGTGGAAAACGTGGAAAATGCCAGCATTTTACGGGCTCGGGACTAGAAGCACAATGCATTTTCAGTACCCGGATGTTGCACTGAAAATGGCGAGCGCAGTGATGGAGGCTTACCGCCCTCGATACTTGCCATCTTGACTACGGAGCGGATAAATAATGGCGGCTGAGGAGCAGCCCATAGCGGTGGAAAGTAGTGAACAATAATGTAAGTTATTAGAAGCATATTTTAAAAAATGCAAATTACTAAAAAAAAGAAGGGGTCAAATATTGTATCAGGTGGTCCAAATGCTGGCGATAATGCTTATATTATTATATTATTAATAATGGCTGCGATTCACCATTACAAAGGAGAAAAGAACAACAAGTAGGTAAATATTGGCATTATCATTTCCGCTTAGCAGCTCTACGCTTCGCTGCAAAAACAGCCATGCTTGAAAGAAGGCGAAATTATATAAGAATGAGACATTTATTTCTAGCAAAAAATACACTTAACT
Source organism: Dunckerocampus dactyliophorus (assembly GCF_027744805.1). Lineage (NCBI taxonomy): Eukaryota > Metazoa > Chordata > Actinopteri > Syngnathiformes > Syngnathidae > Dunckerocampus > Dunckerocampus dactyliophorus. Next base: position 6,572,040 of record NC_072830.1, read on the forward strand.
TGGTTTAACTGCCGAAAGCACGTTTATTTAACCAAACAGATGGAAATATAGCCCCAGAAGAGCATGGAGTTCCTAGACTCAGACGCATCTCTTAGAAGTTGAATGAAAACTTCAATAAATACTGTAGCTCCCTGAAATGTTTCCACAGTAAATAAGGTAACGTTTCTATATGACATATCTTTGTTTTAAATTCAAACACAACAAAAAGTACAGGGAGTTAACAAGCTCAGCAGCAACTCTTGTAAAGTTACCTAAAAACTTGTATAAAAGCTCCCTGAAATTTCCCAGCCTTCATCCTAGCCAGTAGTTCTCCGTTATTTTCGGTCGTGCCCCCACTGGGGGACTGAAATGTTTTGCCCCCTGCGTGTCTCCTGTGTTATCGCTTGCTCGCATAAATGCTACAGTGCAGCGGAACAGCGGCAGTACGAAAAGGCACGGTCACGGGAGAAAAATACACGTGA
>NC_072830.1:13217500-13247500 GCF_027744805.1 Dunckerocampus dactyliophorus
GTCCTCTTGAAATACCGTCTGGTTTTATTAGCACCCATTTTAACATCTTGTGCTGCTTGTCCTTGTCTGTAACTGCACACTTTGTCTGTACCTGCTCGTATCTTCTGTAAATACAGAAAGATTTTCTAAGTACAAGCTCACGGCATCTGTTGTGAATGTTCCTTTGCAAGGTGCCTTGTGTACGGCTCAGTGACGGAAACAGGTCTAATGTTGTCGTCACGCTTGTTGTTTGTGCTCCGGTTAAAACAAACACCAGTCCGTTTTTCCTCTTCTAGTGTGTTACTGCTCAGCTGTGAATGAAGTTCACTGAACCCAGTACCGGACGCAACAGGCGAGAGGTCTCAGTCCGCCTGTCTTGAGGGAGGCAAGTGTAAACACAAACTGTACCGAAACAGCTGATATGTCACAAAGTGTGAGTAAAACCTAACAAAACTGAGTGAAAATCATTAAAAAATATACGTTAGCACAGAAGTACAAATACAAGGAGTGTCACGGTACATCATGCAGCATACATTATCCTCCACAGTGTGAAACATGATATCAACAAATAGCTTAGGAATTTGTCCAAACTGAGGGAAAAAGGGGGCATTACCTTGTTGTAAGCAAAGGTCAATGTCTGCAACATCCGAGGCCATATTGCTTTTCCCTGGAGGTTTAGGCATCTTAAGGTTCTGTTGTGACTGGCGACAGACGGCGTCTCAAGCAGCATGCTAAACGGCAGTTTTTATCTTTATAATCCAAATTAAATGATAAAAAAGTGGTAGGATGCATACACTGTACATACAATAAAAGTCATTGCATTTTTAGCGGCTAGTAAAGTACAAAAGTCAATTGCGCCGTGCATACCCTAAACTCCATTACGGAAATGTGTTTTTCTACACTCACGTGTTACTGTAGCTGTTCTTTTACGATGAATTGAAAACAGTCTTAGTTTTTTTTTAGGTGTTGCCTTGACCTCGGCTGTATTGTCATTTGGATAATTTTTGTTGATTTTATAATTGTAGTGTGTAACAGCAAACCGCATGAATAGCGGTTTGTTTGATATGGTTCTAACTTTTAATTATGCACACCAGAAAACGAGGCAAGTGTAGCTCATTTCATTAAAAAAAACGTACTTTTGTGTTGAAACAAATGTTTGTGATTTCTGGCAAATGAATAATAATTGCGTGTCGGCAGGTTGGCCAAAGTCTACTCATTCCAACAAACAGACACAAGAAAACTGAAAAATATATACTGTATCGCATCACACTAGTATCGACCCAAAAGTCAGCCTACCCGTGGTATCAATTGTAGATATTCGGATCGACCCGTCCACACCGAGTGAAAGTCCGTGAAGAAGTTGCCTTGAGCGTTTGTTGTTGTTGCTGCTGCACGTGAAGCCGTCATGTCTGCCGCCGAGCTTTATGATTTCATTGTGATCGGCGCTGGCGTGCAAGGATCCTTCACTGCTTACCAGCTGGCTACGAGGAACAAGAAAACTCTTCTCCTTGAGCAGGTACGTCACGAACTGCAAATGTCTGTAGTTGTTTACAGGTGAGGAAATCTCATACCCCGGCGTCCTTTGACCATATGGTTGCATTTCACGAAAGAAAAAGAGATACGGCAAAGTGGAATTCCGACTGCTAAAATGATATACTGTATATATATATATATATATATATATATATATATATATATATATATATATACTTGTATATATACACTGTATGTAGTAATATCTGTGACTTGTGTATATACACTGTATATAGTAATATCTGTGACTTGTGTGCCTGGGTCTTTAAGAGGCGGGGCTTGGGAAGTGAGGTGCTACGTCACTAGCAAGAGGCTGAGTTCTATCCATCCATCCATCCATTTTCTATACCTCCATACCTTCTCCTCATTAGGGTCGCGGGGGCATGCTGGAGCCTATCCCAGCTGACTTCAGGCGACAGGCGGGGTACACCCTGGACTGGTCGCCAGCCAATCGCAGGGCACATATAGACAAACAACCATTCACACTCACATTCATACCTATGGACAATTTAGAGTCGCCAGTTAGCCTAACATGCATGTTTTTGGAATGTGGGAGAAAACCGGAGTACCCGGAGAAAACCCACGCATGCATGGGGAGAGCTAGGCTGAGTGCTAGCTGAGTGTTAAGGGGAGTTGGAAGAGTGTGGATGTTGGCGTGGGTTGTGGCCTACAGCAGCCCTTGTGTGAATGTGCATTGCTGCAGTGTTCTCCGCTGTTAATAAAGCGGCTGTATTTAGCCCTTCTTTCCCGTGTTAATAGTTTTCCATATTTTAACGTTCATGTGGGAAAAAAAAAAGTTGTTTTCACGCAGCAGCATAGCTTCCGGTCGGCTTGGCAACATCAGCGTACTACATAACAATAAGAATAATCCATATCAATACAATTTAATGTTTTGCGTAGATGGAGCATAGAAGACCTGTTTACAACCTGCTAGATACATTTTTAACATTATTAGAAGCCCTCTAGACATGACGTAACACCCCTATAGTCACCTTTACACTCCTACGGTAGACATAAGACAAAATAAGCAATTTAAGACATAAATAGGACTCGTGCTTGTACAGTATGTGTTACAGTAAATGTGTTCCCTAGAGGACCTGAAAGAGAGACAGGAAGTGACGTTGGGGGTTCAGAGAGTTGACGGCTGCAATGGTAGCCTGTGTTTTTATTATGGATTTTTATTAGGGATTGTTGTGCCTATTGTGAGATCATTCAAAGCTGCAATAAAAGTTCCAGCAATGAAGTCTGGTCCTTGTGTGTGTCACTGAACATTACAGTAACATTACTGACACCTTGTGACCAGTGTACCACACTACATATCATCATGTCTTCTGAATGCGTCTTCTGAATGAATGCCTTTATATTTGTATTTTAGTTCAGTTTGCAATTTTTATGCTAAGAAATGCTTCATTCAGGCAAAAAATATTAGCTTAAATATTTTTGTTTTGACTGATTCATCAACCACGAAACAACACGATTTATTAATATATTTTGAAAAACCGTGACAGGGTGAAATTCGAAGCCCAAAGTGGCGGGGGATTATTGTATAGACTACACGTGAATGCCAACAGCAGTGTTGTGACGGTCATGAACGCCATGATTCGGGCTTTTTCACATTTTCCACCGTAGTGGAAATGTTGTTTCTTTTATAGCTATGACCATTGGAACGTGGGCAAAGGTCGTGGGCATTTCGCTCCGCTGCCTTCCTTATCATGGTTGTAATATTCTGTGTGTGAAATAGTCTAAATTCTGCAATAGATATTTCTTTGTATTTGCAGTACAATTTTACAATTACAATCATGTCTTCGTCTGAAAGCCAGACAACAGACTGGATTGATGGGCAGTCAGTCACAAAGCAGATACAGTATCTCATCAAACTCAACACATTACAGTGGATCACTGCAAATTTGCGGATTACAGGTCAAAATAATTTAATTTTTTATTTTTTTCACCGAAAATAGGTCAGTTTTCCCGCAACTCATCACATTCACCCTAAGTGGGTAATTTGTAAATACGTGATAATGCAGGTACAGTTGTCCCTAGCCACCTCACCCTTTCAATTTTGGGACTTCAAAATCTATTAATTAACAAACCATTGCTGTTTTTTTCACATATTTTTGACCTAAATAAAGCATTTTCAAGCCTAAAAATTGCTAAATGAAGTCAGATACAAAAATAAAGCATTCATTCAGAGAACGCAATCAAAGATGTTGCGACGACATGGAGTATTCTACTCTGGTCACTAGGTGTCAGTAATGTGACATTAGCCACCACAAAAAGTCCCCAAAGTCAAAAAAAGAAACAACAAGGAAGGAGTCTATATTATGTCTCATTTTCTCTTATTATATTGAGAAATAGGAGTATAAAGGTGACTATAGGGGTTTTATTTGACTTCTAGGGGGCTCTAATAATGTTAAAAAGTGCATTTAGAAGGTGGTACACATGTTTTCTATGCTCTAACTTTGAAAATATGCCATTTCTAAATGAGGAATTCTACTTTGTGGGAATTGACTTATCATGGTCGGGTCTGGAACCAATTAACCACGATTAATTAAAAATATCGCTGTTTCTTGGTTGAATACGGCCTACTATTAGTCAAAAAATGCAAATTTGATGTATTTTTTGCCCAAATTAGACTTTTCAAGCATAAAAAGCACAGAACTACAAAGCCAACTGCTGCTGACATTATAGACAGCAACGGAGCTGACTTCCTGTTCCTGTTTCCAAGTATTAGCATGCTAATATGATGCTATCAAGGATGTTTTGTGATAAAAAATACATCAAGAACACAGTTGGACTAGAGCAGTGTATTAATAACTCAATGTTGTACGCTGGGTGGAAAATGTACACAAACCGAGGGAACATTTTGGCATACATTTTTGACTCTAACAGAGGTTCCTATGTGCATTGAATCCATTTCAAGGAAAGCTAAAGGAGTCCTTTTGTCTTTTAGTTTACGCTGCCTCACACTCGAGGGAGCTCCCACGGTCAAACCCGCTTGATCCGTAAGGCTTACGAGCAAGACTTCTACACCCAAATGATGAACGAATGCTATGAGCTGTGGGCCAAACTGGAACGTGAAACGGGTGCCACTCTCTACAGGTATGCTTCAGTGCACGTGAAGAAAAAGAACAACTTCATCTTTTGTAGGGCCGGATGATTTCCACGTTAATGGGAATCCCACAATAAAAATGGAAGCTCACAGAAAATGACACCATGCGAATGAAATGCTGTGATCGTGAGAACGAACATTCATGTGGCGGACCACTCAATCGTGGCAGAATCTCATCCCAAACACAAACCCGCCCCCTTCCCGAACTTGGAAACTCCTCTCTTAGGGCGCTTGAACGGAAGCTAGCAGGGTTAGCTTAGTTTAGCAGAGCATGCTAGTAGCCACGCTAGCATGCTAGTGTGGCTGTATGTGTGCGACTCACGCTGGATGAGTATTTCCATTTGTTGTCTTTTACCGATTTAATGTAAGCAAGCGTTTTACAATGCCAGCTGACGTTGTGCGGGTTCAGACTGGGAAAAGACGAGAGGCACGTTTATTATACAGCTGCTCACACTTTGTGACATATAGCTAACATTCCAACACACCTCTGGCCTTCACTTTTTGTAATTGAGTAAACAAAATAAGGGTGTCATAAAAAAAACATCTTACATTAGTAATGCTACATCTTCCTTAATCACAAGCACAAACATTTCAGTTTGTTGAATATTTTGCATGAATGTGTGCTGAGGCTGACATCCCATTAGAAAAGTTAGCTAAGCTACATGCATTTCTCAATTACTGGGCAAAATAAGCCAATGATGTATTGCATCAATATATGTAAGGATTTTTGCATTTAATTAACCAGTAACCCCAAAACCACACGCTCTATGCTAGTAAAATAAGTGGAAAAGGTAAAAAAACAGAATCCTAAAAAATAAAAAAAGAATTTGTGGAAAAATGAAAAGGATTTCATCGGGCCCTAATTTTGTTATTCATCCCTGATGTCATCACCTCTATTATTTGTCATGCCTGGCATTTGGAAGAGTTCCCATTTCATCTCTTTTTTACATCATCGCATAATTAGCATAATTTGCCATGATACAAATTTAGCTGAATAAAAGTCACAGCCTGTGTATTCACATTGTTAGTGAATATTATTTTTTTGTTTTTGTTTTGCAAGGGGGGCTTACAGCAGTGACATACATGGGACGCACATTTGTTGGCAAAATGTGGGTGCTTGTGGGACAGGAAATATCATCTCCTGCAAATACCCTCCCTCCTTTTCCTCTGCAGTCAAGTGGCCTTTGTTTTTAATTGATTGATGACATGCTTTTTAAAAATTTTATTCCAGTTCCATGTAAAAATCAACAATAAATAGGATCAGAAATGTAAAGAATTGTATCTTTTTTCTAATTTGACAATCAGTAGGTCACAGTTATTTGACCTTCTACGTGTGCACTGAACCTTCTCCCACAGACGAACAGGACTCCTGGTGATGGGACCAGAGAGCAGTCAGGGCTACCTGGGCTTTAAGAAGAGCCTGGAAAAGAACAAGACCCCAATGGTGGTCCTGACCCCTGAGAACTTCAATCAGCACATTCCTAACGTCATCCTGGCTGACGGAGATGGAGCTTTTGTGGACACCACTGCTGGAGTCTTGTATGCAGATCGGGCGCTCAAGGTTGTACAGGTACTGGAAAACAAGAGCCTTACAGGTAATGTTGGGTGGAAGTGGAAGAGGTAGGGTACTGTAATCCATTTTCTCCCCCTTACCTGGGTCTGGTTCATGGGGGCAGCAGTCTCAGTAGGGAAGCCCAGACTTCCCAGTCTCTGGCCACCTCTTCCCAGGCCTGTATACTTATTTTTATTTATTTATTTATTTATTTATTTACCAGGGTCAGTTTCAGAAGCTGGGTGGTGTCATTAAAGACCAAGAGAAGGTAACAGACATCAAGCCCGGCCCCATTGTGACCGTGACAACTTCTGCTGGAGTTTATCAAGCTAAGGGAGTTGTGATTACTGCTGGACCTTGGGCTAAAACATTGCTGGCCCACGTGGGCATACAGCTTCCGCTTCAGGTAATAAAACTGTGTTTCTTTTTTTTCCCACACGTGTGGAGGTAGTTTAAGTCACTACTACAGACACACTGTATAGACATAGACAAATAAGTATAAATGATATGATAATACCAGGAAACATGAAAAATAAAGGAGTAAAAAACTGACAAACGTTTTGTTAATGAGTCGGGCTGATCAAAAGTTTAAGAGCACAGCCTTCAAAAGGCAAAATGTTGGCAAAAATGTGGATTGAGTGTGGTTTAGTGTCAGGTATTCACACTGTCATGATCTCTTGATGGCAAAGGCAAAAAATCTTTCTCTCTTTGAACGCGGTGGGATTGTTGAGCTGCATAAACAAGGCCTCTCGCAGCGCACCATTGCTGCTGAGGTTGGACGCAGTTTTCTTCAAACATCCTGAGGGTTATGGAACAAAAACGTCAAGTGGTAGACCCCAAAAAAATGTCACGGCCCTGAGCCAGAGGATCCCATTGGCTGTCCGTCAAGACATGGGACCAGCCTCGGCCCAAATGAAGGTACAGTAGTTACTGGTGCCGAGTGCAGTCCAATAACCATCAGATGCCATCTGCCAGGGAAGGCTTTTAAGAAGAAAAAACATCTTCAAAGCCTTGTGTCCTTTAAGGCCACAAAATTGGGTGTTTGGAATTTGCAGGAGAGCACCAAACATGGGACGTTGAAAGGTGGAAGAAAGTTTTATTCTCTGATGAGAAAAAAGCTTGACAGTCCTGATGGCTTCCAACGTTACTGGCATGACAAGGAGATCCCACCTGAGATGTTTTCCACATGGCACAGTGGAAGGGGTGCCATCATGATCCTTCAATGGAACAATGGAGCTTCAGGTTGTGCAGGGACGTCAAACGGCTGCTGGCTATGTGGAGATGTTGCAGGGGGCATCCCTCATGACTGGGCCATCGTCTGTGTGGTAATGACTGACTTTTTCCAACACTTCACAATGCCTGCCTGACAAGATGTCTTCAAGAGTAATAAGCTAACTCTTTTGGACCATCCTGCGTGTTCCCCTGATCTAAATGATGGATGGCAAGGGAAGTTTACAAAAATGGACATCATGAGGTTAATATAATTTTTAAAAGCTTGTGAAATGAGATGAGTACTCTTAAAAAGCTTGAGGCCATAACCTTCTAATTAGTTAGTTGTCGTCATTCATTTTATTGACACACTGATGTTTTTTTTTTTTGTTTTTGGCTCCAGGTTGTTCGAATCAATGTGTGCTATTGGAAAGAGAAGATAGCAGATACGTACCATGTGAAGAAACGCTTTCCCTGCTTCTTGCTGACTGAGGGAGACGAGGCAAAGAGCCACATCTACGGCCTGCCTTCCAACGAATACCCTGGTCTGATGAAGGTAGGTAGATGAAGGAACATACAGTACAGTAGAATACATGGAAAGATCATCTGGGTTGCAACTAAAGGCAGAGCGCAGTAGTAATAATGCTTGACTGAAGGTAGAGTACAATGTCATGGTAGGAAAGTTAAGGAAGGTGAGTGTCGGTACAAACTTTGACGCGTGACGTGGGCATGATGTCTTTGTCCATTGTGAGTAACTCTAATCCAGGGGTGTCCAAACTTTTCCACTGTGGACCACAAACTGAGAAATGAAAGGATGCAAGGGCCGCTTTGATATTTTACATGAAGTAAACCAACCCATGTAGATACGCTAAGACAGGGGTGTCAAACTCGTGCCATGGAGGGCCGAGACTCTCTAAGAGAAATTCTTGTGAATTATAAATAATAATAACAATAATAATGACAATAATAAAAATTCAAAATTTACTATTAAATTAAATATAAGAAAAAATATGCTTGTGAATCTTTTTTCTCATAATGTCATGACTATCTCAAAATATTTTGACCTGTAATTTTAAAAGCATTTTTCCCAACCTAATTGCACATTTAACCTTTTGTTTTTTGTTTTTTTGTGACGGTATCACGACTTTATGCTTCTAAAATAATGTTTTCCTCATAATATTATGACTATTCTGGTAAAATTACAACTATTTTTGTCATAAGATTACCACTTTGATCTCGTATTAATATAACTCATAATATTTTGATTTTATTCTAAAAAAATGACTGCTCTTTCCTTCCACTTGTGCAGGTTTGTTTTTAGTTTTCTAGTTTAATTGTATTTTATAGAATGTGCTGAACACAAAAAAAAAAAAAAAAAAAAAACAGCTGTGGTCTGGAAATGGCCGCCAGGCTGCACTTTGGACACGCCTGCTCTAATCTCATCTACAATGCTCTAACACCTCTACGAAGTTTCACATATTTCCAGCCTTTTCACAAAAGTAATGCAATAGTTACTTTTTTCCTAATTACATTTATTAAGGAATAATTCCATTACTTTTTTTTGTGAAAGTAACTCATAAGTATAACTAATTATATTTTTAATATACAGTATGTCACAAAAGTGAGTACATTCCCCAAATTCCAGCAAATAGTTCACACTAAATAAACAGCCTTGTAAAGTAGTCAGTGTACAGCTTGGATACTCACACAACTACTAAGGTCTCAACTGCTGGCAACAAAAATGAGTACACCCTAATGTTAAACTGTACTAACTGGGCCCAGTTAGTCAGGTGTGAATAAGTAGTAGGTTTGTTAAATGTGGTGTTATCACTCTCACACTCTCCTACCGTTACTGGAAGTTCAACATGGCACTTTGTGTCAAAGAACTCACTGAGGAAGTGGAAAGATGTTCTAGGCTATAAGAAGATTGCCAACACCCTGAAAATGAGCTGTAGCGCCGTGGCCAAGACCACATGGCGCTTTAACATGACTCGCTTTAACACAAACGGCAGGCCTTGCCGTGCCATGCACGTGCTCTGTTCCATATCCAGAGGTGTTTGTAAAATACACGTATGAGTGCTGCCAGCATTGCTGCCGAGGTTGAAAGGGTGTGGTGGTTGAAATGTTCAGTTATTCATTCATCGCAGCTGTAGTAGTCGTCCTCAGTGAACAAGGTTTTATGTGGGTGCAGATCTGCTACCATAGCGGCACCGAGACGGACCCTGACCAGAGAGACAAGCTGACAGACAAGTCTGATGTTGACATTCTTCAGCGCTACATCGCCCGCCATCTCCCTGGCCTCATCCCTCAGCCCGCTGTGGTGGAGAGCTGCATGTATACGGTCTGTAGCAATGCTCCAGAAGGTTTGGGTCAGTGTGATTTGATACAGTTGTAGGGTATTTAACACGTTTATGTACACTGAATTTAAGTTTTTTATAAATTTTACATAACATCAGTGGTGTCAGGGCTTGGAACGCCTTCTCTGCTGGCCTAAACTTGCATTTACAAAGTGGTCTGTATTATTTACTCAAGAGATGTTTAATTTCTCATATTTCGCTTTCCCAGGTAACACCTGACCATCATTTTGTGCTGGACTGCCACCCTGCACACGGAAATATTGTCATTGGTGCAGGATTCTCAGGTACAACACACTCTGTAGTCATTCTTCTCATTTGTAATAAATCTGTTGACATTGGCATAAAGCAGCAGAAGCACAGACATTGAATATACAGCACTTACAGGATACGCACTTGAAAACATCCCCTTGACAATGACAGCCCTCCAGTTAAGGATGATGGCGCGAGGCCAGTCTATATGCGGGTTATGTTTGAGGAGCCATGTTCAACAGAGACAACGGGTGCTGAGCAAGAAGGCATGATTAAAAAAAACCCCAAAAAATTCACCGTGATTACCAGACAGCCACAGATCGAGCAAGCCAGTCTGAGCCTGTTGAGGAAGAACTTTCTTCTTCTGGATGGAAGTTTAGAGGAAAAGTGCACTTTTTTTGGAATTTTGTCCATCATCCACAATCCTTATGTGAGACATGAACACACGTCTTCTATTTTCTGTGAGTTCTAAAGATATAAAAACAGATAAAAAAAAGGCAGTTAAGAATGCCCGTAAAGGGATGCACCTATTCCGCCTATAAAGCCTTCGGAAAAAAACTCCAAAAAGCGCCAACAACACTCCATTTACATAATGTTACTGGCATATTAACCAAGCTACAGCGACATTGTTATTATTATTGTTATTACCAGCGTTATGCTGAATAACTACTTTACAGGCATAGTGACACCTCGCCACACCACACCAGCTAGCGACAAGCTTCACCACACCCTCGCTCACAATGCCTCAGGCCACGACTAAAACGTAACGCTACATATTGGAGCTGCCGCCGCTGCTGCTCTGTTTTTGTTTTTGAGTTTGGAAAGGTTAAGGCTAGGTGTAGCGTTCCTTTCTACAGTATATTGTTATGTAAAACCAATGCACCCAGGAAGGAATTTCCGCTAATGCTTAAAATGACCAAAACACTTTCAGTATTACATGTTATGAATGTACCAGCATGGATATAAAACCATAAAACCTTGTTGGAGGATTTTGGAGGCGTTTCAATAGCGGCCTTTCAAGGTGGAATAGGTGTGTCCCATTACGTGCAATAATTAGCTGCCTCTTTTGAGTTGTTTTTATATCTTTAGAACGCACAGAAAATAGAAAGATGTGTTCACGTGTCACACAAGGATTGTGGATGATGGGCAAAATAAAATAAAATAAAAATGTAGTTTACCTTTAACCACAGGGTTCCACAAAAGTCTCAGAAAATGATCAACTGCGAGTCAATGAGTGTCCAAATGTCAATATGCTTGAATACCTCCGAGATGCCCCATACCCACTCTCACATTTAAAAAAAAATACCACCATAAGTCATGCTATTTCGTGTTTGAATATGGCCTATTGTTAGTAAAAGAATATGTATAATGGCTAAATGAAGTAAAATACAAATAATACTGCATTCAGAGGACTCATTCAAAGACTTTGTGATGATATGTAGTATTATACACTGGTCCCAAGGTGTCAGTAATGTTACATTATAATGGAATGTAACAAGCACCAGACTTGATCGCCGGAACGACAGGCTTTTCTTGCAGCTTTTGAATGATCTCACAACAGGCACAATAATCCCTAATAAAAACACGAACTACTGTTGCTGCAGTAATCCATGCCAAGATAAAACTCAACTCTGAATCCCCGACGTCACTTCCTGTCCGCACATTTACAGCAACACACACCAGCACAAATCTTGGTTATGTCTTAAATTGCTTATTTTTCTCTGATTATGTTTACTATATTGTTTGATGGCAATGTAAAGGTTGCTATAGGGGTGTTATTTCATGTCTAGAGGGCTCTAACAACGTTAAAATTTATATTTAGAAAGTGGTAGACAGGTTTTCTATGCTCTGTGGAAACATTCCAGGGATTACTGTATGCCAGTTCTAGACGAAGCAGGACATTTATGGATCCATTCATTAATCTTTTGTCAATGTTGCCGTCCAACTCCTAGTTAGAGAAGACCACATTTTGTAAGAAGTGCTGAAACATTCAACAGTTGGACATGTTTAAAAGTTTAAATAAGGTTACCTGTAAGGATTGTCATACATTTCGGGTCGTCCTGACATTTCACCTGAAAGCTGAACATGCCGAGCTTTTTGTGAGCGATGTAGTCGGGGTGTCTAATAAGGTGTGATCTGTACCACCTACTGTTATTTGCTCATCCCTCTAGGTCACGGCTTCAAGTTTGGACCCATGGTTGGCAAGCTGCTGTGTGAACTCAGCCTTGGAGAAGTGCCTTCCTATGACCTCTCACCTTTCCGAATCAGCCGCTTTCAGACAAACATCAAGTCATCTTTATAGATCATATATCTTCTGTGATATGAAGGCTAATATGAGAGATGCAACCACTTATGCATGCTTGAAGCATGCTAGGATATTAAAAGGAGGAACAGTTTCGTTTAGATCCAGAATTGATTCTTCATCAAATCAGTCAGCAGTCACCATAAAGTGAAACTAATAGTCAATCCACATTCAACTACACCCACTCTCCTTATTAAACATGTATTATTCATTTCAGTCATTGTAGATACACTTTAGATGATGTTGCAATCATTTGATCATTTACAGTCTCCCACATACGGTACGATATCAAAAATACACATCCAATATAAATACAAATACACTTTTATACAGTTACATTTACACAATTTCAACAACAATTTCACCTGATTCATTTACAGAGTTGGTGTGCACTTGTCGCTGGGAAAAGATGACATCTTTCAGGGGGTTGAGGACCCACCAAGGACAGAGAGAGTGCTTGAGAAAGCAGAGACAAGGGCCTCGCATTGACCAGTACTTCCTACGAAACAACCAGTCAAATCAGTCCATTGAAGCACAGCAACAGGACAAAAACCAAAGTCCACAGAGCATCAGCATCCCTGTCACTGAGGAGGATAATACAGGAGAAACCCACACAGCCACAGAAACCTCCCAAGGAGGATAAGATCAAACGGCGAAGACCAAGTGTGAAGTGGCCCAACGCTGTCGAAAAGAGCGAGTGGGAAACAGTCAACAATGATCTGATAAAAATCCTGGAAAAACAAGGGGACAGCAAGACATTGAAAAACTGATCGGAGAGAGAAGGCAGCTGTGAAAGCAGTGGAAGAAGGCCTCTGATGCAGCCAGAGGGGGTCTCACACTACTCCAGAGAGACATCAAATCTCGATTGGCGACCTTACGAAGAGGAGAGAACTTCAGGAAACTGAGAAAGAGGAAGCAACACACAAGAACACGGTTCTATAAAACCCCCTTCAACTTTTTAAAGGATCTCTTTGCTAAGGAAAAAAATGGAACCCTGAAAACCCCAAAGCAAGAACTGGAAGAACATCTGGAAAAGGCAGACGATGACACGAAAAGACATGAACCCCTGGTCATCTCACATGATATCCACCTATTCAACCTCCTGAATTCCACCTGGAGACTGGTCCTCCAAAATGAAGGGAAGTAGAGAACACAGTACAAGATTAGCATCAGCCCCTGGAGCCCAAATGGAGTGCCGTGTAAGCTGTATAAGAACGCACCAGATGTTCTAGGCTATCTGTTGGGGACTATGAGGATAGTATGGCAAAGGGAATAATACCCAAGGCATGGCGAAGGGCTGGAGGCGTATGAATTCCCAAAGAGAAGGATGCAGCAGGCATCAATCAATTCTGGCCAATCTGCCTTCTCAACGTTGAAGGGAAAATCTTTTTCAGCGTGATAGCACAGAGACTGTCCACTTCCCTGGAGAAGAAGAAGTACATTGATACATCTGTACAGGAGGCCAGCATTCCAAGGTTCTCTGGTTGTTTGGAGCATACCAGTATGATCTGGCAGCACATCCAAACAGCTAAGAAGGACAAAAGAGACCTCCATGTAACCTTCCTCGACTTGGTAATGCCTTTGGATCAGTTCCCCACAACCTCCTCTGGGAATCCTTCAACTTCTTCCACGTCCCATTATCTATCACTGCTTTCGTGGGAGCCTACTTTGAAGACCTGCAAGTGTGCTTCACAACATTTCTTTACCGCAGATCCGGCTTTGGTTTGACCTGTCTTGAGGAATCAATGTCTGCGCATCCTGGCTTGGTCTTTGTGCAACCAATGAAGCCTAGATGCTCTTGTTTTGGATTGGTTGAACTAAACTCAGTCATTTATCCTGGATGTCTGAACCCTACTTTCGTCCAACAGGTGCCTGGTCGAGAACCCCAGTCCACCTACATGACATAAAACCACAAACATCAACAAACACTTGGTGGCGGAGACAAGTAATAACATCCTCTAGAACAGGCACTTACATAAGCGAGGCTCCAGTGTGTGTGAGAGAGATGGCCATCTGCCTTGGCCAACTGGCTTTCATTCCAGTCATTTCATATTAACTATGATAGTCATGTCTAGAGGGCTCCAATAATGTTAAAAACATTTAGAAAAGTAAACAGTTTTCTATGCTCCAACTACAAAAATATTCCATTCCAAGGAATCCTACTTCAAACCAATTAACTGTGATAAAGGATTACTGTTGGGGGGGAGGGGCTGGTGTGTCTATGTTATGCAATAACACAAGTACAAAAGTCATGGAGGCATTGGAAAACAATCACCATTTTTTTTTATTTACAATATATTAAAACTGTAATGCAAAAATTTATCACAAGAGGTCAATTTGTTCAATAATGAAAATAAAGCAACTATTTTCAAAGCTAACATAAATCATAAACATATATATATAGTGTGTGCAGTCAGTAAAGTTATGTATGCTGTGTTTGTCGTTTTCCAGACACTCGAATCTTGGCTCATAAAGTCTGTAGCACAATTCAATATTGACTGCATAGACAAAACCAAAAAGCATTTCTACAAACTCAAAACGCTTTGCAGTTCGGAGCTCAAACGCCATTTGACTTCATGTGGACTTTATAAGCGGCTTGTCCGTATTTGTCCATGCTGCTGCGAACGTGTCAGCCGCAAGGCCGCAAAGGGAAACTGACGACGGCTTGGCGTTTGTCGTTGCATGGATTAAAAAAAAAACAAGCAAATGTTGCAAATTGAAAAGGTGAATGCTGTAAGACTGCGCAATGCTGGTGAAGGTCAACATTCCCATTGGCCAACAAATCCCGTGAGAAATTAACACAAGAAATTATGCAACTTAACCATAATTCTCGGGCAAGAAATCAGGTTTGCTGTAGCCACACTGAACAATAATAGTAGATATAAAGGTGCGGACATGTAAAGGAATTGCCAACATAAGCATCATTTCATAAGGCCTTGAAAACATGGCTGCTTGAGGGTCAAAACTGCAATCATAATTTACAGGCATTGGCATAAAAAGAAAGGAACGTGGATCTGGGGATGTTTGGGGATTTGGGGATGTTTTTCTCAACTTCGACTTTTGTACCTCGACTAAATAGTACAGTGGAACCTTGGTTAGTGTTTTTCAGTTAAAAGTCATAATTTGTGTCCATTTTCTGGTTAGCGTACAATATGGCACACATCTGTGCGAGTCCAACTGTTCTCACATGTTTTTTTTTTAATCACAAAACGGCCTTGTCAGCATCCTATTGGAAGCGGAAGTCAGCTCCGTTGCCTGTTGTCATCAGTCACGCCACAAATCTGTTCTTATTGAGCATGGCTGCAAAATAACTCAAAAAATGGAGCCAAAATAAGTTGCAAGTGGCAGCATTTTGATAAAGGTGAGAAGCACTATTGAATTCAAGAAATAACTCGTAGCAAACCAGGAAGGTGGTGTAAGTAAGTAATTTATCCCTTCCATTCATCATTTACATGCTTTGTGTTAACATTGTTGTCTTTCTGCAAAGGATTCATTGGATTTACATTAGTACTTATGGGAAAAATGATTGGTTAGAGCAGGGGTGTCCAAACTTTTTCCATCGAGGGTCGCGTTGTGAAAAATCAAAGGATGCGGGGGGGCCACCGTCCATTTTTTTTTTTTTTAACCAACCCACGTGGAAATGCTGACAAGTTTTTTAAATATAGATTTAAAGAAAAACAGCTTTATTTTTCATTATTGTTGACAAGCATATTAGTTTTCCAATTTTTGCAGTTTTTATTTTTTTAATATTTCAATTTCCTTCTCGTACGTTTTTCCCTGTCTTTGTCATAGTATTGTGACTTTATTAGCCTAACATTTACTTTTATCCAACCCAAGTTTCCATTTTATCCACCATTTTTGCTGTTTTTTTCTTTCTCTTAATTGTATTTTTAGAGTACGCCAAGGGCTAATAAAAAGGCAGGCGTGGGCGGGGCCGCACTTTGAGCACCCCCGGGTTAGAGTATGTTTTGGTTAGTCGGCCCTTCCGGCACGGATGAATGATGCTAACCAAGGTTCCGTGTGTGTGTCTGATATAATGACACTAACCAAGGTTCCGTGTGTGTCTATGATATAATGACGCTAACCAAGGTTCCGTGTGTGTCTATCATATCAGCCACAATGGTTGGCGTTATTGATGGGAAATTATGAAAATAAGAGCAGCTGCTGCAACAGGATTGGTGGCAAAACTCCTTCAAGTAGAAATGGTATGTACTGTATATTACAGTAATGCATATTCACAACTATTATTTTTTGTGCGGTGGCTGTATTTGGAGGAATTGCTTTCACTTTTAAAGGTGATTCTTTGAAAACGCTACAGATGAGAGCGTCCGCAGAGCGCAGCAGAAGAAACCAAGAAAGCGTGACGACAGAAGACGTGATGGACGTGATGAACAAAAAAACACTTAGGAGGCTTTCCCCGGATTTGGTATCAGTTGGCAGACCAGAGTACGTGAAAGCAAAGCTTTTTGGCAATACATGGTGCTGTCATATTACATATTACTACGGTGAACTACAGTATATGCTGAAAAAAAGACACCAGAAGAGCTGAAGAAATGATCAGAGCAATAACATCTTTCCATCACTGCCAGCCAAGATGTCAGAGGGGAAGAGCAAGCGGCCATCAGGACCAACAAAGCCATTGAAAAGGACACCAAATCTTAAGAGGATTTCCTCTAAGGTGGTGGTGTGTGTGTGTGTGTGTGTGTGTGTGTGTGTCTCTCCAACAACAGCAAGTGAGGTCAACGTTGCATGCAAGACATCAAGCGGCTAGAAGATTTGTTTGAGAAAGCAGGACCCGGCCTCATCCTTCAGTTGGACGCTACATGGAAGAGCGGGGAGAGATCCTTGGAGACGCCCCTCCGCTCCTCTTCCTCCTCGTCCTCGTCGTCGTCAGATCTGTAGCAGTAGCGTCTTCTGCCAGGTGGGCTGGATGAGATGAACATAGAAACAAGTAAATGTTAGTCAAAGTAGTGTGCAGTGCAGGGGTGTCCAAAGTGCGGCCCGGGGGCCACATGCATCCTTTCTAAAAACATTTAACTAAAAAAAAACAAACACAGAACAGCAAAAATGGAAAAATCAGCAGTAATTTTACAAGAATAAAGTCAAAATATGAAGTGAAAAAAGTTGTAATCTAATGAGAATAAGTAGTAATTTTACGAGAATAATCTTGTAAAATGATGAGTCAAAATAATATCATTTTAACAGCATAAAGTTGAAATATTAAAAGGAAAGACTTTTTTTTTTAAGCCGTAATATGTGGAACACGACGACAAATATAGTTGTCATTTTTAGAAAATTAGGTTGCAGCAAAAGCTATGTTAGGAGAATAAAGTGAAAATATGGGAATACAGTCTTAACTACGACAAGAACATTTACAAGAAAAAAGTTGAAATAGTTGGAAAATAAAAATAAAACAAACAAATGGAAAAAAACAGCTGCAATTTTACGAGAATAAAGTCAAAATATTATGGGAATAAAGTCGTACTCTAAGAAGAAAAAAACGCCACAATTTTAAAAGAATAAACCCGCAATATTAAGAGGAAATATTAAAGAATAAATACGGTATTTTTTCAAAAATATGTGAAACAAAACAACAAATAAAGTTGTCATTTTTGGAAAATTAGTTTGAGGAGAAAGTTATAACGTTACGAGAATAAACTCATACTTCCGTAAAGATTTACATGAAGAAAGTTGAAATAGTAAAAATGGGTAAAAAAAAAGCTGCAATTTTACAAGAATAAAGTGAAAATATTAAAGAGAGAAAGTCTTAAAGTAACAATTTTACGAGAATAAGCATTTGAGTTGAAATATTGAAGAACTATTATTGAAAAAATGTTTCGTTAAAGTAGAGTTTGACACAAACAAAAGAAAATAAAGTTGTCATTTTGGGAAAATTAGGTCACAACGTTATAATTACGGGAATAAAGTCAAAATATGATGGGAATAAAGTCATTATACGAGAAGAAAATGTATGAAGATTATTTGAGAAGTGGAAATATTTAGAAAATGTAAATAAAAACAGCAGAAATGGGGAAAAAAAGAGCAAAGAGCGAAGTTGATATTAAGGCTTTTTCACCTGTATGACAAAGCTGAATCTTAGCATATCTACATGTGTTGCTTTACAAAATATCAAAGGGGCAAAGTTGCATCCTTTCATTTTTCACTATGTGGCCCTCGCTGGACAAAAAGTGGACACCCTGGTGTAATAATATGTAAGTATGTATGTAGTATGTAGTGCGTGTAGTATTACAAAGTGAGCATGAAGAAGAAGGCATGCGTGCTATCAAACAATACGTGATGGTTTGCTACATTGCATCAGCAGTGCATCAGTGGTTTGGATTTTGGGATTAGGATCACACCATGCTGGGAGAAGCAACAACAAGTCACTCTTTCAGGCAAGAACCTACTGCCCGCTTCAGTCGCTATCCGGACGATACAAGTACTTCATCATCAGGCTGTCCACCTTCTTCTTCCTCTTCTTGTCATCCTTCTTGCTCTCCCTCTGAGGAACATCGTCTCCCTCCTCTTCGACTTGAAGGACCTTTTGAGATGGTGATTTCTTCACACTGCTGGAGCTGCGGTAGGAAACGGTGGAGGCACCGGAGCTCGACTCCGATTCAGAATCTGATGATGATGATGACAATTTTTTCTTCTTGGACTTCTTGGACCTCCTCTTGGAGCTACTCCTATGACCATCACTTGAACTCTCAGACTGTGAACTATACTTCTTCTTCTTCTTCTTCTTCTTCTTGCCTTTGCTGCGGTGACTCCTACAGCTGCTGCTGCTGCGGGGTCTCAAGCAGCTCAGCGCTGAGGCGGAGCGTTGAAGATGACCGGCAGGGGGCATTCCTCCGCATTTCTGGATACTCCCACCTTCCTCTTCATTCCCCTTGGATTGGACCTCCTCAGCCTCAGAGTCCTCCAGGCTCCTGCGTTTGAATTGAATGGGTTTGAAACTCAATACTTCATTGATGGCTTTTTCCAGGTCTGGGTCGAGGTAGTTTCGATGACTGACTGGTTTGATGTCCACGGTATCGGTGAGGTCTGCTGCCGATCGAGCCTGCGGTGGCGGCATGGAAATGCTTCGGCCAGCAGATGAGGCTACACTTCTGCTATCGTCCATATCGAGATCAAACTCGCTCAGACGGCAGCTACGTGCGTGTGACATACGGGAATCAGCTTGGCTTACGCTACCGGGACTGCGACCCCCAGACCGTCTCGGAAAACTGGGGCTGTCATCCAAGCGTGAAGTGCTTTGCCGGCGTCCAAGGGGGGTTTCCAGACCAAAGCTGAGGGTAGACTTTGCATCATCATCCTCTGGGCTGAAGCCGATGCCGGTAGAGGCCCGCCTTGGCGGAATGAATGAAATGCTCGATTCTTTGTCAAAGTCGCCCCAATGGCTTTCCTTGCCTTGGGAGAAAACCGACTGTCTGTCATCTGCGTCATCAGCTGCCGAGGATTTCCTCCTGAAGCCGGTTGAGTTGGTGTCATCCTGAAGGTCTGTGTTTTTGGCTTTACTCTTTTGGAAAGACAGACTGTCCTCTGACTCTGCACTTTTCTTCAAGGCGTCCCCTTTCAAATCTAGGTGGGAGTGTTTTCTGTAGCTGAGGGAGCTCATGACGGACACCGGCCGGCTCGTCTTTACGTCTTTATCTGCTTCCTTCCACTGCTTAACCTCGGACCAATCCTTCCCTTCTTTTGCATCTAAGTTTACAGCAAATCTAGACAGCAACATCGGCGGAAGTCCACGGGAACAAAGACAGTGGGAGAGAAATGAGAAGATGAGAGATGGTCTAGATAAGTCAATGCAAAGAATGAGAAAGAAATAAAAATACACAAAATAGAAGGGTGCGGTGCAGATGTACGCACTCAAAATTAATCTAAACCAACAAATAATGAAAATTAATTCATTTGCAAAAAATGTACAATCTTTGAATAACGAGTGACTGCTGTAATATTTGCGGTGGTGAACTTGTTCGGTCTTTTCTGTGAAATCAATCTAGGAGTCTCAAGGACAGTTTACAATTGACTTCAAACAGGAGTACAGATACAAGCCATTGTAATGCCAGCATTGGAGAAAGCAATTTAAAGGAAAAGTGTACTTTGGAGTTTTGCCATCATCCACAGTCCTTATGTGACATATGAACACACGTCTTTCTCTTTTCTGTGCGTTTTAAAGATCTAAAAACACCTAAAAAAAAAAAAAAAGGCAGATAATTAATGCACGTAATAGGACACACCTATTCTGCCTAGAAAGCCTGCTATTAAAACACATCCAAAAACCTCCAACAAGGTTTTATGGTTTTATATCCATGGTATGAGCATTTAGTAACAGCACATTCATGATAACATGTCATTTATTTTGCCGTATTTTGGTCACCTTAAGCATTAGCAAAACTTCCATCCTGGGTGCATTGATTTCACATAGCAACATAGAAAGGAACGCTACACCTAGCGTTACCTTTTCCGAACTCAAAAACAAAAACACAGCAGCAGTGGCGGCAGCTCCAATATGTAGCGTTACCTTTCCGTAGTAGCCTGAGGCATTGTGAGCGAGTGTGTGGTGAAGCTAGTCACTAGCCGGCTAGTAGCTAGCCGGTGTGGTGTGGTGAGATGTCACTACGCCAGTAAAGTAGTTCTTGGGCGTAATAATGTAATTAACAATAATAATAACAATGTCACTGTAGCTTGGTTAACATGCAGGTCACATGATGTAAATGGCTTGTAACTGATTGTAATGGAATTGAAATTGGAACGATACAAGGAGTTATTGATGAGATCGCAGAACCATTGACGTACATCAGTAATTTGTCGTTACAGACGGGTATATTTCCCAACGAAATGAAAAGAAGCTAAAGTTGTACCAATTCAATTTTCCTTGTTGTGAATTTGACAAACGCTTTCCATACAATTAATCACAATATCCTAATTTAAAAAATACAAAGGTATAGAATCAGAGGGTTAGTTTTGAACTGGGTTAAAAGCTTTAAGAGCTAAACTGTTCAATCAATACTGTATATCAATGACATCTGTCAAGTCACGAGAAATAAAAGCTAGTATTACTTGCAGATGATACATACCGACAAAATGACGACTAAAAAGATAGTTTGATAAAAACAGACAGTGAACTTAAGTAAAACAAAAATAATGTTAATTGGTAATAGCAGGAGGGATACTTATGCGCAAATACAAATGGATGGCGTGGACATTGACAGAGTGAACGAAAATACATTTCTAAAAACGCAAAGTGGCAACAAATACCTCAATATTGAAGAAAGCAAAATTTGACCTGAACCAAAAACCACTCCATTCTCTGTATTGCTCTCTGGTATGACCATATCTAACTTATTGTGTGGAGATATGGGGTAATAATTATACAAGCGCACTTCACTTGTTACAAAAAAGATCAGTTAGGATAATCCACAATGCCGCTTACAGAGAACATACATACATTTGCTGAATTGGTAAACTTTCAAACAGCTAAAATTATGCATAAAGCAAACAATAACCTGCTACCTCAAAACGTAATACAATTCTTCTCAACAAGAGAGGAGAAATATGACCTTAGGCAAAAATTAAACTTAAAACACATATACGCGAGAACAACGCTGAAAACCTTCAGCATTTCCGTATGTGGAATCAAATTATGGAACTCAAACAATGCACTTACTATTAACTCTTCATGTCTTGTGAGTTCATGTGTGTACTCACTCATTATCCAACTAGGTCTCTGTTGTATATAATAAATATTATTATTATGTCTGTTACCTAAAATCATGACAGGAATTATAAATCCTGACTCCTATTTTACTACATTGTTATACAACGTTATCATTTCCTGTGTGTTCATGGATGGCAGGTAGGATTAAATAAGCTGTGCTTCTTCCTACTCCTTTTTGAACATGTGGAACTGTGAATCGTACAATGTGACATACTCCAACGCAACTTGCATGCAATTGCAAAACAAATTAAAACAACACCAATGGAGCGTTGTTGCCGCTTTTTGGAGGTTTTTTTCACAAGGCTTTATAGGCGGAATAGGTGCGTCCTCTTTTTTTATCTTTAGAACGCACAGAAATGAGAAAGACGTGTTCATGCCTTACATAAGGATTGGGAATGATGGGCAAAATACCCCCACCCCCCCCAAAAAAGAGCACTTTTCCTTTAAGGTTGAGGGAAGTCCAGTTGATCTCTGAAAAGGAACTCTGTTCCTCCTTTTCTGACTCGTGTCAAGGAGACGTGGTACAATGATGTGTAAACATAACATTTTTAGTTGTTGTTTTCCTCCCATTCCGTGTGGAAGTGGTACGTTTTTGGCTTCTTAAATTTAGAAGCAATAAATCTGAGGCTAGCTTGTCAGCTAGTGGCTGGCTCGAGTCCCTGCAGCATAAGAGTTGCACAATGTGTTGTAAACAGTGAATAATGGGAGTGTGAAGTTGACTATAGGGGTGTTATTTAAAGCTTACAGGGCTCTAATGTTAAAAACTGCATTTAGAAAGTCATGAACAGGTTTTTTATGCTCCAACTACAAAAATATTCCATTTATTAACACTGAATCCTGTATCACGGAAATTCATTCATCGCGGTTGGCGTCTGGAACCAATTAACCGCTTTTAACGAGGGATGACTATTTCTGCTATGATATACGTGAATGTCACACAGACGTGCTATGATCATCTGCATGGCGCTAGACGCCTCTTGTCTACAAAATAATGAATTGACATTTGTCAATTGATTATATTTGAAATGTTTGCAGAGGGGTTACAGATTTCAATGTATTTTCCACAAAGGGAAACGTTGTTCCTTGAAAGCGTGGGACTGTAACGACTACATAGAGCTGGACAGTTGCTGATAAAAGTACAGTAGGAGCGGTTAAGAGAAGGAAAGATGCCAGCCAACACTGAGCAGATATGATGTGGTTGCAGAGAAGATGATTTTCCACAGCAGTGCTATTCCAATTCACACAGCACGACTTTTTCCAATGTACTAACTTTCAATTGATTGATTAGATGTGTTGAGCCATTTAACTCGGTTTGGTTGACTTCGACTTTGCTGATTCATGAGTAGGTGAACTCGCTGGAGTTGCTGCTAAAACGTAGAGAGTTCGACCTGCTTCATATGAAGTTCATCATGAGTTGACCAATCGAGGTCAACTAAAAGCAGTCTGAGTGTGCTGTCAAGTAACTGCTGTCATGGCGCATGCTTTCACCGACCTAGAGCTCTTCAGGCTGCCGTCGTCTGAAAAGTTCTTGGCGGATCCTTTACTTTTGGACAACCAGCATTTCACATCATCCACACAACCCTCCACCTCAGAGTCCGTGTCTGAATCCCCTTGACTGTGGACAAAAGAAAACAGGTCAGAAAGAGCACGGAAGAGTCCGCTTCAGAGGGGGTTACGGAATGTTAGTAAAGAGTAGTAGAAATCAGGCTTTCAGCACGTGTTTCTTCAGGAGCAGTCGCAGGATTGTGTTATTTCTTCAGCACACATGCAGTCCGACAATAAAATAGAGCCTGTTAACACAGAAACGTGCCAAAGGGAGATAACCCACACTGAAACACCACATGACAGCTTATCACTGGATTTACAGTAGATGTACAGTAGATATAGTGGTAGATGAGTGTTCTCGTGACGTTGTAACTTTAGTAGGTGGCTACGGCCCAGTGAATCATCCCTAAACTGGACAGTCGCGGTCAGAAGTTTTGAGAATGACACAAGTGTTGGTTTTCACAAAGTTTGCTCCTTCAGTGTTTTTCGATCTTTATGCCAGGTGTTACTAGCCACTTTGCCTTTGGAAAAGGTATTATTGTTCATCACTAAACTGTTCTTGGATGGTTGGGAGAAGTTGCTTTGGGAGGTTGTCAGACCATCTTCTGAAAGTCTTCGCCTCACTGTGTGTGATGATGCACTCACACCTGCCTGCTACCATCCATTCCTGAGCAAGCGCTGCACTGCTGGTGCAACTATCCCGCAGGTAAATCAACTTTCAGAGACAGTTAAGACGCTTTCTGGACTTTCTTGGGTGTCCTGAAGCCTTCTTCACAACAACTGAACCTCTCTCTTTGAAGTTCTTTATGATCTGGTAAATGGTTGGTTTAGGTGCCATCCTACTAGCAGCAATATCCTTACCTGTGAAGCCTTTTTGTGCTACATATGTAATGATGACTGCACGTGTTTCATTGCAGGTAACCATGGTTAAAAGAGGACAAACAAAGATTTCAAGGACCGCCCTCCTTTTTAAAGCTTCCAGTCTGTTATTGTCACTCAATATGTTAACCAGAGAATCACTATGGATTAATTAATTAATTAACTGCCATTGATCTTATCACTTTTCATAACATTCTGCAGTATATGCAAATTGGCATCATAAAAACTAAGGCAGCAGACTTGGTAAAAATTAATATTTGTGTCATTCTCAAAACATTTGGCCATGGCTGTGCAGGAGTCAGCGTTACAATAGCGTCCCTACAGCTGTAGATCATAGGGGTTTGCTGCTGCCTGCTAATAGGATGATGACAAAGTAATGAATGCCAGCTGGTCTAGCTGCATGATAATACGTTCCTGACGCCTTAAGACCTGAGCTGGACAACCACTTGACAGCCTGTGGCAGGGGTTGGCAACCTTTATTATCAAAAGAGCCATTTTGCCCTCCCTCCCAAATCCCGTCTGGAGCCACCACTTCTACTCAATCAGCGTATAATCTTTCATTTCCGAGGTTCCTACATCAGTGGTTCTCAAATATTTTGGGACCTTAGACCTCTTGCAGGAGCGAAACCTTTCCAATAACCCACTTATCATTTTCCATGCCATGCTGCCATTGGCGCTAGATGCATAGCTAGTATTTATATTTCAACATTTCAAATACTTCAGATCTGTTCCATAGAAATGAACTAAAATATTACTTAGTTATCAAATTATTTGTATAAATTCCTATTCTGTTGAACTAGCATGTCACAAAGCTCTGTAAAAATGAAAAAAGGCATCGTTTTGGACAAAGTTTGTATGCTTTCCTACCAATTTGGAAACCGTTTAAGCACAGGCACCGTTTCAAAAGTACCGACTTGGCACCGTATGGGACAATGTGTAAACAATACCCAGCCCTTATCTGTGCAATAAAAACAATGGAGTGTGCATTGTTTCTAGTGCAGCTCTGCAGAACGTGACAATCAAAGGTTAACATGGTGAGTGATGTGCCCGTGAACAAGACAGCCTTTGACATTATTGCATTATTCAGCAAGCTGAGGTCCAAGAGGGATGAGAATCACACCTCCTTTCTGTGTGAGGGAAGGCGGTCATCAAGGCAATGTGGAAAGAGAACAAGCCTGGCTACTACGGTCCTGCACTTCCCACACACGACAGCAGCGTTCCACATGCCACACAGACCGTGATGTGGAAGTTCTTGGTGGGTAAGAGAATGGTTCTGACTACTGAACAATAAGGAATGTGAGAAGGGGAGTGTGCTTCAGGAACGGATGGTGACATTCATGCATGTGCGCATGCAGTCAAGCAGTGGCGTACACCAAAGGTTATATGAGGAATGTCAAATCTCACAGCACTGTCAATGATGCACAGTCCCCAAGCCTTATCCCGCAGAGAAAACCCTCTTTGGCTAAACAGTTCTCTCTTAATAATACGAGTTTATTCTCCTAAAATTGACTTTTTTTCCTCCTTAGATACGCATTTTTTTCCTGAACATTTTGACTTGACAGCTGTTTTTTCCATTTCTGCTGTTTTTTAATTTTCCAACTATTTCAACTTTCTTCTTGTAATTATGACTTTATCCCCGCAATATTTTTACTTCAAAGACCCCATAATATTATCCCTTTTTCTCCAACCTAATTTTCCAAAAATTAACTGTTTGTCATAATATTACGACGACGAAAAATAACTTTTTTCTTTATTTCAACTGTACACTACTAAAATGATTGAATGATTATTTTCCCTCATAATATTACAGGTTTCCTCATAATATTACATTTTTGCTGGTTTTTAAAAAATATTTTCCAACTATTTCTTCTTGTATTTTTTTTCCCTCGTAGTTACGATTTCATTCCCATATTTTCACTTTATTCTCGTAACATAACTATCCACAACCTAATTTTCCAATAACTACTACTTTTGTTGTTTTCTTTCTAAAATGACACTTTTTTCTTTAATATTTCAACTTTATGCCACTAAAATGGCTTTATTTTTCCTCATAATAATACATTATTCTTGTAAAATTACAACCTTTTCTCGTTAGATTACAACCTTTTTATCTTAATATTTCACTTTATTCTCATAATATTACTGCAGATTCTTTCATTTCCGTTGTTGCTTTTTAACATTTTCCAACTATTTAAACTCTCATCTTGTCAATTTTCTTCTTGTAATTATAACTTTATTCCCATAATATTTTGACTTTATTCTCGTAACATTCTAACTTTTTCTGCAACCTAATTTTCCAAAAATTACTGCTTATTCATTGTTTTATGTCTCATCATATTACAACTACTATTACCAAATTTTTTTCTTTAATATTTCAACTTTATGCTCCTAAAGTGATGTTATTTCTTCTCATATTAGTTTTTTTTTCTCGTTAGATTACAACTTTTTCTGCAAATATTTTGTTTTTATTCTCGTAAAATTACAGCAATTGTTTTTTTTTAATTTTCCAACTACTTCTTCTGTATATTTTATACATATATTGTTTATATATATATATATCGTTTTCTCACCATTATGACTTTATTCCTATAATATTTAGACTGTTTTCATAACATTGTAACTTTTTCGCAACCTAAGTTTGCAAAAATCAACACTTTCCCTGTTGTTTTATTTCTCATAACCTTAAAAAACATTTTTGTTTCTCATAATATTTATTATTTTATTTATTAAATCACATTTTCTCTCATTAGAATACAATTTTTTCTCTTAATATTTTGATTTTATTCTTGTAAAATTACAGTGGAGTTTTAATTCATTTTCATTTTTTTGTTATACTCTTAGAATGTGCTGCGGGCCGCACTTTGATCACTCCTGATTTAGACTTTTTTTCGTCTTGGCATGGGACTACCAGAAGATGTTTTGATGTGCCATTTATTTGAGAAAAAGCACACTTTTGCTTTTCTTGTTTTATTTTTGCCTTCATACAAACTATCTACCGAGTGCGACCATTCTAAAGTGAACTATATTGCTGGGTGCAGGCAAGCCATAACGAGATCCATCCGGGTTTCCTTTCAATGTCAGCTGCTCAAGTTGTTGCGTGCAAAGACTGTAGAATGGTGCATCATTTCCAGTGCTGGCAAACAAACGAAAACCTAAAGCTCCTCACGTTCTGTTGTTGCGTTTCTGATACTTAGTCACCATGTCTTGTAAACTGGTGGTGGTGATAAGTGGACAAACACATACAAGGAAACACAAGAGATGAAGAACAGAAGAAAATGAGACCAAATGAAAACATACAATGTGAACGTGGATTCAAGGTATGACGACCCACTGCTTTTTTTTTTTTTTTTTTTAAACCAGGGGTGAAACGGTATATACTGTATGTATTGATAATCAGATTCTTCACTACCTTCAGTCTGGTACACAGGCGTACTGTTTTCCCACAAGGACTGCAAGCATCACAGAGGAAATGAGCTTCTTATTTTTTTAACAACAGTCTGACTTACTGATATAATCAATATATTCTTTATGAACATATACTGTATCAATATATTCTGTATGAACATATACTTTATCTGCTCATTACGGAACTGAAAGGAGGACTGGATCCAGTTCATAGCATCCAGTAAAACAACTAGTCCCATTCAAAGACTATTTATTGGACCATTCTGTCTAAAGGAACAAAGACTATTTGTTGGACCTCAGGCTAAAGAATGTTCTGTAGTTATCTTCCTATGTCAAGAAACACTTTTTCTTCAATATAAAGGTTTCCTCAAATTGGAACAAGAAATAAATCCCAATGTAAAGGCAATACATCCAAGAGAAGTATACTTACTACAAGTAATACACGGGAAGTACAGTATATTATTGTAATGAATTTGGGCCCTGGAATATGAATGCGCATAACAAAAGGCTAATGATCCCTATGAAGGCTCTGATGTCTGCACCATCATGCCTTGGTGGTATCATAAACGTGCAACTGCGATAATACCTAATTAACAATATCATCAACGTGCAACTCTGATGACTCATGAATGATATGATATCATAAACGTGTAACAGGTAACAGTATCATCAACGTGCAACGGTGATGAGTCATGAATGATATCATAAACGTGTAACTGACTAATGAATATCATAACTGGGCAACTACGATAATGACTAAGAGGATATAAACGTGCAGCTTCGTAATGAATGATATCATTAACGTGCAACTGCGATAATGACTAATGAACGATATCATAAATGTATAACTGCGATAATGACAATATAAACATGCGACTGTGTAATGAACGATATCATGAACTGCCATAATGAATAAATAATGAACTATATCACAAACGTGCAGCTGTAAAATGACTACTGAACGATATCATAGATGTGCAATTGCAATAATGACGATATCATAAATGTGCAACTGCGATAATGACTACTGGACGATACCATGAACATGCAACTGCGATAATGACTAATGAACGATATCATTATGTGTGACGGCAATATAGACGATAACAAACGTACAACTGCGATAATGACTAATGAACGATATCATTATGTGCAACTGCAATATAGACGATAACAAACGTACAACTGCGATAATGACTAATGAACGATATCATTATGTGCAACTGTGATATAGACGATAACAAACGTACAACTGAGATAATGACTAATGAACGATATCATTATGTGCAACTGTGATATAGACGATAACAAACGTACAACTGCGATAATGACTAATGAACGATATCATTATGTGCAACTGCGATATAGACGATAACAAACGTACAACTGCGATAATGACTAATGAACGATATCATTATGTGCAACTGCAATATAGACGATAACAAACTGCGATAATGACTAATGAATAATATCATAAACGTGCAAATGTGATAATGACTAATGAACGATATCATTATGTGCGACTGCAATATAGATGATAACAAACTGCGATAATGACTAATGAATAATATCATAAACGTGCAAATGCAATAATGACTAATGAATTCCTTTTTGAGCAGTGAAAAGTGGGTTTTGTTTTATGCTTGAGTTTCCAAAGAAGCTTGCAGTGTGTTGTACCTATTGATCAGGTCTTCATTGTCGTCACTCTCCATTTCGTCCTCAATGGCAGCCTGCAGGTCACCAATCCGCTTGAAGGCCAGTTTGAGGTCCGCCTGTAGACTCTGATTTGCAGCTTCTAAGCTCTCAATGTCCATTTCCTGTGGGTTCAACAAGGCACGACATAAATCTTTCAACGTTTGGGGTCATTGATGAGAAGGTATGAGAAGGTATGAGCTGGTAATGTAATGTATGGTAATGTATGGTAATGTATGTTCATTACCAGCTCGTGTTTTTTGCGGCTGGCCTCTCCTTCCTTTTTGGCAAGTTCACTCATCTCTTCTTTCATGTCACGGATCTGCCTTTGCAAACGTTTGCTCTGTTCTTTATCACGCATCTCATTGCTGCTGCGCTGGTCTCGTTCCTCTGTCATTTTTTCCAGGTTCTCCTTGAGACGCGCCACAAGGCTCTGAACAGAAGAGATGGAATCAAACTCACTCC